>NC_056739.1:1863763904-1864063904 GCF_019279795.1 Protopterus annectens
ATATATATATATATATATATATATATATATATATATCTATATGTATATATATATATATATATATATATATATATATATATATATATATATAATCTATCTATCATAGGTTCATAGGTTCATAGGTTCATACTAGGCTATCTGCCCTAGGGTATTTATAAGCCTAGCCAGAGTGTGTATGGCTTTCGCCACCCATTTTAAATTAATTTTGCTATGCCCTTTTTCGAGGTTAGTATACTGTGCCTCTGTCTAACAGTGACACAGAAGTGATACCCGGGATAAACATACGATCTCCCATCCACTCATCAAGATTCCTCTTGAAGAGAGTCAATGAAGGACTCTGCCTAACCCGGACTGGGATTTTATTCCAGAGTGAAGGGGGTCTCTGGGTTATGAATCTGTCCCTCCAGCATGTCCTATTTATTTCAGTGCTGAGGTTTAAGTCCCTCGAGCGCGTAGCTCGATGGGATTTGGATTTTCTGAGGTGCAGCATGTCCATTAATTCCGGGTTGGACATGGCTTTATACATCAGGCAGAGATCGCCTCTGAGCAGACGGTATGCCACTGAGTAGAGCTGGAGTTTCTTTAACCGGGCAGCATACAGCATCTGTTTGAGCCCCTTGATCCTCTTGGTGAGGTACTTTTGGGGTCTTTCCAGTTGCTGCAGGTGTCTGGTAAGGTACATCCCAAAAGGGGCATTGTACTCAATTATATGCCTGATGAGGGATGAGTAAAGAGGCACGATGACCTCCCCTGATCTAGATGTGAATCCCTTCATGATTAGGTGGGCTATATAAAATGTTTTTCTAACCACTTTGGCCACGTGGTTGTCAAATGAGAGATTGCTATCAACTTGGGTCCCCAGGTCCCTAATTACTTCTTCTGTACTTAATGGATTACCACCAATGTGGTCATTTGTGGGCACTTCGTTTTTGCCAAAGGGGATGACTATACCCTTTTTGGTGTTTAGCTTGAGGCCATGGCTCTGGCACCAGTTGTCTGTTTCTATGAGGCCCTTTTGGAGGATGCTTGTGTTGGCTGGAGAGTCTATTATGGTGCCCAGTTTGCAGTCATCTGCGAACTTGGTCAGCCACAGTCCTTCCATGTTGGCCTGTACCTCCGAGAAATATATACCAAAAAAGAGAGGTCCCAAGACTGAGCCTTGTGGGACGCCACTTGTAACTGGTTTGGAGTCTGACATGGCTCCAGCTATTCTAACCATGTGGGTTCTGTACTTGAGCCAGTTTGCAACCCATCTAGTGACATAGGGGTTTATATTTAAGCTGGTGAGCTTATCTATAATGCCCGAGTGGGGTATTGTATCGATGGCTTTTGCGAGGTCCAGGTAGGCTGTGTGGACCACTTTCCCCTTGTCAATGGCCTTGGTGACTGTTTTAAAGAAATTGACCAGGTTTAAGAGGCAGGATCTGCCCTTAACAAAGCCGAACTGGGTAGGATCCAGTGTCTGTAGGTCCCCAATATCTTTATTTATAAGGTCCATGATGATCCTTTCCATAGCTTTGCAGACCAAGCTAGTGAGACTTATGGGGCGATAGTTTCCAGGATCCGTTGAGGCACCACCTTTATGGAGAGGGACCACTGTTGCTGTACGCCACTCTTTGGGTACATATCCTGTAGTAAGGCTGAGATTGAACAGTAGTTTTAGGTTTGGGTTTAGCTCTTCTTGGAGTTCATGTAGGACGCAGCCCGGGACACCGCCTGGTCCCATTGATGCTGTGTTTCTTGCTTTGGAGAGGGCAGCTCTTACCTGAGCATCTGAGATGTCAGGGGGGCAGCACTGTGCTGGGATAGATATTAGCCCTGTTGGTGGGGAGGGGGGGGGGGGTTTGCGCTGAACCTGCCAGCTAGGATAATGGCAATGTCTGTGGGTTCGTGTATTTTTGTCATTTTGAACTAATTCTGAGCATATCTGGGAATTCCCACCCAGGTTCCTAACATAACTAAAAAAGCCTTGTGATTATCCTTAGTGTCCTGTGCAATTTTTCTCTCAAGCTGGCCTTAGACGATTTTATGAGTGCCCGTAGTTTTTGCTAATACTGATCAGAGATGCCTTCCCTTTTTGGGATTTTGCTCTGTCATGTAGTAGCTTCCTCCTTCTATTGTATAGTTTGTTTATGGCTGGGGTCCACCAGACAGGACGTCTACCTTTGGAGGATTGGGTCTTGGTTTTATTTGGGATTGCATGATCCATGCATTCCTGAAGGTGTTCATAGAATGCGTTTATAAAGGATTTTGTGGTCTGGGCCGTATTATCCACAGGCCCGGGAGCTTTGAAGGATTCCACTTCGGTTTTGAGGAGTATGAAATTTGCTTTAGAGAAGTTTTTCACTGTGGTTTTCTGGGCATAGGGTGGGGTCGGGATGTGAATATCCAGTGAGATTAGTTTATGGTCTGATCTCACCAGTGAGGGATACACTTCTGGTCTGGAGCATAGAGTCCCCATGTTGGTGATGATCAGGTCTAGTATGTTTTCCCCTCTTGTGGGAGTGGTAACAAGTTGTTCCATAGCATTTAAGTTTATAAATTCTAGGAACCTTTGGGCTAGGGTGTTGGAGCTAGAGTAATGCTCCCAGTCTATGGTTGGGTAGTTGAAGTCACCCAATATAATGGTGTTTGGAGAGACCTTCATATTTTCCAGTGTTCTCAGGAAGGCTGAGTGGGGTTCCTGGGTTTGGGAGGGTGGTCTGTAGCAGGCTATAAACTGGAAGGCAGTTTTACCCACTGTTAGTTGCACATGGATAGTCTCTGATGCTTCGTGCTGTGCCACCAACCTGGAGGTGTGGGTATCTTTGACGAATATTGATACTCCCCCTCCTTTTGTGGTTCGGTCCAAGTTTTGGGGCCGAAAAGCATGGTATGAGGTATAACCTGGTAGTGCTGGGGTGCTCTCAAGAGCCTTGAACCAGGTTTCTGTTACTGCACAGATATCGATGTTCTCCATGCTAAGGAGAGCTTCGAGTGTGTGCATCTTGAGGTTTAGACTTCTGGCGTTGAGTAGCATTACTCTTAGTTTCTTATCCCTTGTGATACCTATGAAGATGGGTTTGTCTTTTGAGCCTTGCCTAAAAAAGGCACTATGGGGGTAGCAAGAGCCTTTGCCAATATCTGAAAGCCCAGGGTGACAGGTGCAAGCCGTCCCTAGCGAAGCATCGTGGCTTGTCGAGCATGTCATCCCAGGCTGACAGGCATTGGATCCCCTTTGAATGACACCAATACTTAAGCCAATTGTTGAAATTGATAATCTTGTCTTCATACTGTGGCATCATTCTTGGTGAGGGTAAGATGCTACTCAAGGTCAGGGTCATACCGGCCTGGGCTACATGCTCAGAGAGCTCCTCTATGTCTCTTTTCATGTAGTCCAGGGAGGTACGTCTCAGGTCATTCACACCAGCATGGATAATGACTGAGTCATATTTGTACTTGCCTTGGAGTGACCTGAGTGCTTGTGTTATGTGGCGGATCCTAGCGCCTGATAGGCAGCTCACCGTGACCTTCTCCTTGTTCAGCCTGGTGAGCGGGACGTCAGTGTGCCTGATGATAGAGTCACCTATTACAAGTGTATCAGGTGTGTTGTTTAGCCTTAAGGGCTGTGACTGTTCGGCACACTGGCTTTGTGAGCTATGTGTTGCACGTGTTTTGTTTTGGGGTAGCGGTTGCTTGGGTGTCTGCTATCTATCTATTTCTCTATCTGTCTATCTATCTATCTATCTATCTATCTATCTATCTATCTATCTATCTATCTATCTATCTATCTATCTATCTCTCTCTCACTCTCTCACTATATATATATATATATATATATGTGTGTGTGTGTGTGTGTGTGTGTGTGTGTGTGTGTGTGTGTGTGTGTGTGTGTGTGTGTGTGTGTGTGTGTGTGTGTGTGTGTTTGTGTGTGTGTGTATGACAGACATTCGAAGTATCAACACTTTGAACATTTGTCATACTACTAAAACAGTTCATATCACAAAGATTCAAACACACATAAAATTTAATCACACGGACTTGATCAATATCCATTTTTTTAATGGTGCAAACCCCCTGCAATCCCATACACTCCATGCTCATTTTATGTACCAACTGCAAGAACATATCACTTTATTGCGATCTCGAACACGTAAAGAGTGCAATGTTCAAAAAGTTAATATTTTAACCTACAACCATTTATTCAAGCATTTGAAAAACTTAAGAGTTGAAGTACTTGTATATAACTCATATATCATGTGGTCAATGAATATAACATATATTAAGTGGTGTGTTGTTACCAGATGTGCATTTTACTGAATGGCTGTGTTGTTGAGTGCTCATTTTGTTGAAAAGGTGAGTGGGCTGGAATTACAAATGGGAATGTGAGTTCAAGTGTTTGCAAATTAGAGTTAGAGGATGTAAGGGGATAGCTTCTTTTTACCTATTGGTCGATGAAGATGTAATTCTCAAGCTTCATTTGCATGAAATTTTTCCCAAAAAGGATTGGAGCTGTTACATAAGAAATCACTGTCAGTGAGTTTTAGTACCAGTGATGTCCTTTTGGGGCAATTTCTCCCTTCACTGAGTTGGTGTGATTAAAGAGTTGGTATATATAAGTCTGGGAATGCAGGGGAGCTTGTATATTTTTTACTGTTTATTGGGGAGAATGCAGTTTGGGAGTTTCAATCCTCAGTGGTAAGTAATAGTTTCAGTGTTAAGCATTAATAGCTGTAGTGTGTGTGTGTGCCAGTGTTCGCTAGTTAGGGCTAAAGCTGAGCTGGGCAAGGAGACAGATGTAGTGCTGGGCACGTATGAAAGTGTATGAAATATGTGTCCCAGTGTTTTATGTAGTGGTATTGCTAGAGGAAAGGATTTTTCATAAGGTACTGTGTAGGATTGTTATTAGGGGTTGGAGTAGGGTTCAGTTTAGCACACGTGAGTAAGGCAGTTCAGTTGGATGAAACTGCTGGCAGTCCTCTCCTTCTGCAATGCTTGTAGCAGATGCACAATTAACTGCTCTGATTAATCAGTAAAAGTAATTAGTAGGAGAGCTAGTCTTAGTGCAACCACATTTAAAAATGTTGGTGTGTGTGTTTGTGTGTGTGTGTGTGTGTGTGTGTGTGTGTGTGTGTGTGTGCATGCGTGCGTGCGTGTGTGTGTGTGTGTGTGTGTGTGTGTGTGTGTGTGTGTGTGTGTGTGTGTGCGCGCACTGAGCACTGAATATGAATGTATTAGAAGAATGTAATGGACAATTTATTGCAATTATTATGGACAGGACTTCTTAGAGTTTTCTGGACAAGAAATACATTTTGTTTGTTGCATTCAATAAATCTTCAGGAAGCAGTATACTCTACAACAAAGGTTCACAAGACTTGGTTTCATTCACCTGAGTGTCTTGTCATTTTAGGAGTGAAAGGGATGCAGCAGAATATAAGTTTTCTGTCAGTTCACATTAAAAATTTTTCTCAACTTAACTAACGTATTCATAAAAAATTAAAATGATGCAGAGAAAAAAAGTCTAGTTCCATTATCTGGCATAATGATTTTTACTGGTTGAAAATGGGTGCCAAGTAACTATAGCTTGCTCTTATTTGTGTTTTAGTTATAATGCAGTTGCACTAGCCTGTGACAGATTTATTTACCTGTTATGTCCTAGAGTTATTGCATTTTTATTTCATTCACAATGTGTTCACTTTTTATGGGATATTTTTTACAGAAAAAAAGGCATGGCTCTTAGGGCATCATATGCCCCTGCTTATGTTAAGATTTTCTTCTCTAGTTTTGAAAAGAATTTTATGCAGGGGCATACACCTTGACATGCAGAGTGTAACCTGCACATGCTACACAGATGATCCTTTATTTCTGTGTAAGTATGACACTTTAAAACTTGCAAAACATTTAAATGAGAGTGAGCTGGTACCAATAATAAAGGATTTTGGATATATAGTACTGAAGGTGCTACTGGGAGGTTTATAAAAACAAAATTATTTAGAAGAGAAACAGCTGCAGATATGTTTTTACATACAGAAAGTGCCCATTCCACCCTACTTTATTCATTCATTACCAGTAGGTGAATTTATACGAGAAAGGAGAAATAAAATAGAAAATATTAATTATGCATTAAGAGTTCTGCGGTGGTGCAGCGGTAGCATTGTTGCCTCACAGCAAGAGGTTCTCCCGTTCGATTCTCAGCTGGAGTGCGGGGAGTGCCTTCTGTGTGGAGTCTGCATGTCCTCCCTGCAGTTGGGTGGGCATTTGAAAGACATGCGTAAATGGGCGTGCCTTCGTTGAAGGTTGAACGTCGAGCTGGCACCTAGGCGTTCATGAAAATCTACTGCCAATCATTAGCTGACCGGAGTTCTGCTGTGGCGACCCCTAACCGGGAAAAGACAACAACAACATTAATTATACGTTAATTGCTTTAGACACATTTAAAAGACTTTAAGGGCTATGAGCTAGGAATATGGAACAGAATATAGAAAAGCTAGTTTGAATGTGGAATGGCATAGGCCTAATAGAGTCCATGAGAGAAAAATGCAAGAATTTAGAGAGAGGCATGACTTGAGAACATCTATTGTGTGACCAGGTTGCTACTTTTTTTTCAGAAACGTTTTTGCATACTAATAAAACAAAAAAAAAATGGTCAGCTTTGAGGACAAATGTTAATCTTGAGAAAGAATTTTCCCTAAGGGTCCATATTTGTTTATAGAAAACTTTTTAAGGTCCCCTTTTTGTAAAATGGGAATAACTTTAGGCATGTATAAATGTACTAGGTTTATGTTTGATGTTTAGTACAGAGGGCAAAGGAAGTCAAAATAAATGTTGAGTTGATTTTAACTGAATATTTTTCATGTGAGTTACAAATGGTGGTTATTTATAGTATTTCATATAATTGTTTATAACCCTCATTGAGTATTAAGCAGACAAAGCACAAAGTAAAAATTCATAGTCCGCAAAATGCAAAAGAGATCAAAAAAATGAGCATTGCTAGTCCAATTGTTTTACATGCCCAGGAATAATGGACAAATGTCTCATGTCCAGTATCTTGTCCCCGATACTCCTCCTTTACCTGTATGAGGCGATGTGGTTAATTCTTTGAATTATATGGAATACGGATTTATTTTAAAATATGATACTCTGGTACCCAGGAATATGAATTTAGATCATTCTTGGCTAGCACTGGTTTCAAATGATGATAACATAGTATGTTAATTAGAATATCTTTTATTAGGTAACACTCTAGGTGAAGATGCTGCTTAACGAGGTAATTGTTTCTACTTTACTTTTAATGGTTCATTGTAGTATGAACTCAGTGGTTTATTGTAGTGTTAACCACAGGCAGTTATTTAATGCATAAAAAATCTGGTATTTTTGCTGCTCACTTTTTATTCCCTTGGAAGGCTTCTATCTGCAGTGCTAGGGAAGGAAAATTAATTAAACTGATTTTCAAACAGCATCTAAGCTAGTTACTTGTGAATAAGCACATATTTAGATTTCTTAAGTCCTAAATCAGCTGTTTGGGCAAATAAGAGGATGTGGTCCAGTACTTGCCTGCAAAACCAGTTCAGATGGTCACTGTATATGCCATATTGCTCAATACTATACTATCAAAGCATCAAATGACAGTGGCTCATCGGGTGCTGGAGCCTTCCCTCTATAATCTTAGGTACCCCAAACCTATAATAGTAGTCATGAAAATTCATTTCAGATCAATAAACCGGCATCCTGAGCTGGGTTTACTTTCTAATAATTGTTACCAGTGTTTGACATGGACTTATTGTACTGGGAATGTGACCAAGGACATAATATCATCTTTCATCTCAAACATTGTGTTTACATATTATAGGCAGATATATCACACGATCTTGGGATGGTATGTAAGCAATACATAATGCATTACTTGTAGCCATCTGTAAGGAATTAGATATGGAACAGAGACTGGACCACAAAAGAGGCTAAGCAACTGTTCTCCAGAAATAGACACTGAGGTCAAGGACAAGATATCTGCTAATGTTTTAATAGTGCTGAAAGGAAGTGAGTGTACTAGGATACCCAACAAATAAGACTGAATCTGATATCTATAGGGAGTTGGGGTTGTTATAATGGTTAAGATGTTTACCTCACAGACACAAGTTGCAGGGTTTGATTCTCACCATTAAAAGGCAAATCAGCTAGGCTTAAAATAGCCCACAAGGGCAACTAGCCTAGTACTTACCTATGAACCTATACAGGGCACAGAAATGCAAAACATTCTATGAAGAATGGATAGCCCAGCTTCTTAAAAGGCAATGAATAAAAACAAGTGTAACTTTATTTTGGGTTCATATGGAAATTTACCTACATCAACATTAAGAATGCATCATGGTTCAAACTGACCAATGTCATTCATCATTTGTGATATACCTTTATTTTATCAATGCCTCTGAATCCATGACATGTAGGAAACTAGTAGGGGACAAGGTATGGAACAAAACTCATTAATCATTTGGTAAGCTGATGGAGGATTATAACAGAACCTGCTCAGTTGAGCCTAGGAGACTGAATGGGCAATTCTTCACAAGTAATTAAACACTTAAGATCTGGCAACATCAAATTAACTTATACTAGCTGTCGAGAGGGTGTTCTACCCAACACAGGGTTATTTATTTAGGATTCCAGGGTGAACAGACTAAGGTTCTGTGCCATTGTTGACTAAATAAAAGATATATGAAAAGCTCAAAATGGGGTGAAAAATGGTTGCATAGGAATGAGATGACATGAAAATAATCAGGCAGGTCAGGTAGTTACCAGCACTACCTACTCTACCAGGTAAACTGCCACAGATTTACCATCCTGACTAATGTTGGCAAGGCTCCTCAATCCATCCTTTATCCTCATCTGATACACAAATGGGCCTCATGTCATATATTCTGCACTATTTCAGTCATTCCCACAGTTTGCTTAATGCATGATATGTTCATTCCATTCCTCTTATAATCACCATCACCAGAACAGAGGTCTCAGAAAGCCTTTAAAGTATCTTTTCTTATTTCTATTAAATGGGAGCCATATGTCTGCATCGGTTTACTATCATAATTACGAAAAAAAAAAATGTACTTATTAGCGAAGTGTTTCGCCGAAAGTACACAATTCCGAATGTTCCCAATGTAAAACACCTGTTAATTTCAAAAATGTCATCCACGACATTTTTGACACTTAACAGCAATCCCACCCTTCCCTTAACTCCCTAACTAGCTAGCCTAAAATCACATTTATGCAGGGGGGCAAGCCCCCCGCACCCCTCTGTGGGCGGTTGCGCTCCCCCACACCCCCCAACTTAATATTCTAACTCCGAGATTGCACTACAGTGAAAAAAGGGATCTATTTCCCTAACCACACTGTACCATGATCCCTTTACATGAGTGGAAGTTATAATTGTGAATGCACAGTCCATTCGCAATTATACCGTTCGCTCACGTAACCTGCCAAAATATTAAGTATTCGAATATCTGTTGTTCGAATACTTCATAGCCAAGCAATTGCACTGTGAAATTGTAATGGTAAACCATCTGCATCTCTTCTAAGACACATATATATGCAGACACTGACATGCATTTATTAGGTCCTGTTCTCTGCACCATCTAAACACCTATGCAGTATGACTATATTACAGTGCAGTGTATTACTTGCAGATGTAAGCTGCTGTTACTGCATCAAAGACATTGTCACTGTGACCGTTTGGTTTTAGATCTAATCCAGGCTGCATTTAGTTTCCACACTCCTAATGACCCCATATAAAAATGTTTTCAGTAATAAGTGCCCTATTTTCACAACATGGTATAGCTTTAAGAAGCCATTCTTTACATGACATTTTAAAAGTTTGATTTTTGTGTCATGCTTCAGATTGTAGGAAGGAACCCTTCCACTAAACTGAACAGGAGGTTGTATGATGAAACTAGTTCTTTATCTTACTAAGTATAAAACAAATTTTTTTTTAGTTCCAAGATGGTGGGCATCCTATAAACACCCTCTCCATGAGGCTCCTATCTTTTTACAGCAAAACCGAACAAATAGCCTTTCAAATATAATTACTAAAAGAAACCCCTGAAAGTAGATGATCTCTGTGATGTTTGGATAACTGAGAACAACAAATTCTTTCTGAAATTGAGAAAATCCTTGATACTTAAGAGAATTTCCACCTTGTGTGAAACCTGGACCTCAAAGTGCAAGATAATCGGCTCCAAACTTCTACAGGCACCTACAAACTGAAGACAATGTCGAAGGAAAATGAAAATATGGAAATCCAAACTAATAAGACTAAACTATCTGCTGTAGCCTCCCCAGAAAAGGAAGTGGTCACCAAAAGACAAAGAATAAACAAGCAACAAGATACAGCCAAGTCCAACACCAAACAGAAGCCGGATCCAAGTTTCCACATGGACGAACTCAAAGAGGTTCTGCTGCCACTCCAACTAGCAGTGAAAGATTTTGCCGAACAGCTATCCAGCTTTGGCAGCAAAATAAACAAGATAGTAGAGCGTATAGCCAACACTGAGGAAAAAACTAAAGCTAACGAATATCAAATAACACTGTTAAAGGAAGAACTAAATACCAAAGACTCTATATTATTAGAGATTCAGCAAAAACTCACTGACTTAGAGGCAAGGAGTAGGCATAATAATATAATAGTTAGAGGTGTACCTGGGTCCTATGAACACAGTCAGTTAATTAAAACAATAATGTAGATCTTTGAAAATAACTTCCATGCTGACACAAATCCAAGTAGTATTACCTCTGAGAGAGCCCATTGGGCGATACACAGAAAACAAAATGATGACATCCCAAGACAGATATATGTCAAAATACTAAATTACCAATATGTACAAAGGCTGCTGTCGGAAGCCAAAAAAGAAAACCAAATTATGTGGAAAGGACATAAAATTACGCTCTCACAAGACCTACCGATGGATAGCAAGGAAAAGCGCCAAAAGCTCTCACCATATTGTGCTGAGCTCATAAAGCGTAAAGTAAAATTTCAAATGAAATACCCCAACACCCTAATTTTTCACAACAAAGAAGTCAAATATTCAGTCGGCTCACCTAAAGACGCAAAAGCTGCTTTTGTAAAATGTTTTGGCAAAGTGCCGGAGCAGTGATTTAGTTCCAAAACAAGATGATTAAGTCCTCCTTCTCATGAGGCTATTCCAGAATTAGAATCAGCAGCTGTTAAAGACCTTCTTCTTATTATTTTTTTTTTCTTTCTCTCTTTTCAAAATTCATAAATGCTTTATTTGTAGATACTCAACTGGAAGTGTCTGAAGAACAGGAAATTAGTCCCCTGGACCATCTAAATCAGTTTTTGCTAGGGAGTAGGCGAGTTATGGGATGCACTAACTTCCACCCAATCAATCAAGATTTCCTCTCCTCACACAAGCTACTTAGACTATAGAAAAAGCATTGCCATGTGCTTCAGGGAAATATCAGCTCCTGTGGATTGTGGTGTTGCAGGCTTGGTTGGAACTGCAGTGGTTCTGGTCTCTGCATGGACCGAAGAGGATGGAGGTGTATGTTTTAGTTTTTAGTAAAGAACCTACATGAAGAAGATGTCGGTGAGCTATTTCCAAAGGGTAAGGTAATCCAAGCTAGTCATAACCTCCAGTGAAGTGATTATATTATAAACATAATTAATATACTGGTCCGAGGTAGCACCAGGCTACACACACAATCTAATCTGAATAAGTATTTCTGAAGAATGATGACTCGTATCTTTCGAACGAAGCAACTGCAAAATAAAACTGTGAACATAGTGCATGCTAAAAACATGTAGATGCATTTTTTCCATTTTTTGCTAAACATCATGGTCTAACATATGTCAAAGGTTATAAAAATGTCATTTGGACTGTATTGGCTGTAATGTTTTTCCAACTTAGCCAGTTTTCTTCCTAGGCTCTACTTCCATGTTATATTTTTTGCTCACACCACAATTAAGTAGAATGGACAGAACATTTTTCCAAAATATACACTCTAACATAACATCATAAATAAATATTCAAAACACTATGCCCTAGGTATGTGGATCATATTTTCATGGAATGTGAGGAGTCTTCAGAATAAAAACAAGAGAAACCTGCTGATGCATTTTATATTCAAATCAGAAGCCAACATATGTTTTATTCAAGAAACACATATGTTTAGGGATGACTGGAAGGGAACTACGAACAAGAAATGGATAAAAGACATAACAGCAGCTGGAGATAGCTCCAACTCTAAGGGCATAGCTATGTTAATTAAAAATGCATTTCAACAACCATTCCTAGAATGCAACTCCAATATAAAGGGCAGATGGTGTTACTTTACAGCCCCCAACCCATCCAGAGGGAAGCCAACGCTATTTCTTAATATGTACAGACCATGTATAAGACAACATGACTTTATTCTGGAAATATATAACATACTAGCCAAATACCCCAAGCATGAGTATGTACTGGGGGGATTGGAATGCAGTCATTGACCCAGGTATTGATTGAACCAGTAACTACCCCTCACAGAATATACAAGCGTCATTAGCCCTCCAGGAACTCATAACTGACCTGAACCTGTTAGACCCTATCTCATTCAGTGAAGGACAGGAGAAAAACAATATTTACACATATTACTCAAAATTCCATAACACATGGTCAAGATTAGACTTTTTCCTCATTTCGGAATCTTTAATAGATGGGGATATCAAATACTCCTCCGAGTCCAGATATTTATCAGACCACATGAGAATCACATTGAAAATATACCCTATAAGTAGTAATCAGATGAAAAACAAAAAGGGTTGGAATTGGTCATTAAATAACAACTTATTAGCTAAACCAGAAGTGGTTCAAGAGACATTGGACATCCTTCTACAGATGGAAAAAAACCTAGACAGCACAAGTATTCCATACGATGTACAATGGGCTGCATGTAAGGCAAAGCTGAGAGGTGTATTTATTCAATAGGCGGTATATTTTAAAAAAATAGCAAAAGAAAAAGAACACAAGCTTGTGTTGGAATTGAATGGGCTTGAAAATAAGCACCGACTCATGCCTAGCACTGACACTGAGAAGGGAATAAGTAATTTACAAAGACAACTTTTTGAACTCCACTAACATAATTACTCCTTATACAAGCTAAAATGTCTGGCTAAATACTCTGAATGGGCACAACTTCCCTCTAAAGCCATGGCTAGAATAATCGCAAATAAACAGGAGACAGCTAAAATCTCGCTTCTTCAATACCAAAATAAGAGCTACAAATCAGGCAAGCAAATAGTGGAAGTATTTCAAAATATCTACTCAGAGCTCTATGGTCTAGAATCCCCACAACCCTCAAATGAAGAGATAGATAATTTCTTTAAGAATATTGAATTCCCCAAATTGAAAGAAGAACACGTAGAATTTCTCAAAGCACCTCTCAAACAGCAAGAAATTGCTATGACAATAGGAAGACTAAAGTTTGGCAAGTCACCAGGACCAGATGGGTATACACCAGACTTTTATAAAACATTTAATCAAAATCTGTCTTCCATCCTTCTAAAAGTGTATAACCATATTAAATTAAATTAAATGATCTAGCTGATTACTACCTGAATACTTCTTAGACAATACTCATTCTGAACAGTAACCTTGATAGATCTGACCCAGATAACTATAGGCCAATATCTCTAATTAACCGAGATATAAAAATTTTATCCATGATCTTAGCTGAAAGGCTAAAAAGTGTATTGCCACATATAATATCCCCGGAGCAGGCTGACTTCATGACAAACAGACAAACGGGTTATAATACCCTAACAATAGACGCCATGATACACCTTACAAAAGATGATAGAAATGTGAGATATGGCCTAATGCTGGATGCTAGTAAAGCTTTTGACAGAGTCTGTTGGAAATTTTTATTTACGACCATGTCACACTTCAACATTCCCACAGTTTTCATTAACCTAATTAAAAATTATATAGCAAATATTACACTTATTTATACATCAACAAAACACTCTCACACCCTATCAAGTTATCAAAAGGAACCAGACAAGGATGCCCCATATCTCCTTACCTTTTCAACCTCTATTTAGAACCCTTATTTTTATACCTTTCCCAAGCCACCTTCCACTCTATCCCAAAGATTCTGAACACTAAGATAGCACTATCTGCATATGCGGATGATTTAAACATCTATTTTGAATGCCCTAGCTCAGACCTAAAGAAAATAACCAGAACAATTGAAAAATACGCAGAACTATCTAACTATAAAATCAGTATAAAGAAATCACTTATCTTCCTCATAAATCATAGACATCATAAGGAATACCTTTTCTCAGAATCTCCTTTCAGAATAGAATACTCCTTTAGATACCTAGGAATCCAGTATGAACATTGCTATTTATCAATGTATCAAAATAATCTTATGAAGATATGGACAAACACTTTACAAGATCTGTATAGATGGCAGCAGCTGAATATATCACTAATATCCAAAGCAGCTATAATTAGGATGAACATCCTCCCTAGACTCTTATATTAATTTAATGCTTCAAATCTGTCCATCCCAAATCATTTCTTTCAAAAAATTTATAGGGATTTAGCTAAATTCATTTGGTTCCCCAAATCAGTCAGGATTAGTTATCAAAAGTTAAGCTATCCTAAAGAAAAGGGTGGAATAAGCCTGCCGGACTTCCAACTTTATTACTATATCATATGTGCAAACAGAATCCTCTCTACCTCCAAACACAGCCCGACAAAGGACCTCCGAGCCCCCTCATGGATAAAATTATGGTACAACCATATAACTAGCATTAATATTAACCATTGCCTCTTCCTTTCTTGCCTACAGTAAGTGTAAGAAACCTTAATCTGAATAGCATCTTGAAGCAAAAATAAAGATTTTCCAAAACTTAATAAAATCACTTGCACTAGACAAAACCCTTTATTTTTTCCAACCCTTACATATGAATCCTGACATCAGACTTAACAACAAAATGCTTAATTTAAACAATATCCCCTTATTAAGGAACTTACAGTGCGGGATATACAAAAGCACAAAGGAAAATCAATACAGGAACTGAGGAAGAAGTTAAAGCTGGGCTATAAATATACTATTATCCTGCATCAGATCAGGGAACTCTTATCCACAATAATCACAGATACTCCAAACACTGAAATGAACATACTAAAGACTGCAGACATCATTAAATGTTTAACTAGTGGTAAGAGTATGCTCTCAAATTCCTACAAGTTAATTAGAGCACTTAAATGCCAATATCTGTTATTGTTTTCCAAGTATTGGGACCAGCAAGGAACAATTTTAAGGGAAGATCAGAAACTTAGTGCAATAAATTCTACTATCAAACTAACTCCACTCAAAAAACTAATCTATATGCAAACAAAGATCAACAAAAACTCTTATTTCACCCCCACTATACTAAACATATTTAACCCGAACGTCTCTTCAGCATGCACATGTTGCTCCTTCCCACGAGCAGACTTAATACACATTTTGTGGTTCTGTAAACATACACACATGCCTTGGTGCTCCTTAAGAGTGTGTTTAGAGAAAATGGGGTACCATAAATCAACACTATCCTGGGAACTGGCAATCCACATCACTGATCTCAATCTATCTAAGCTGAAATTTCATGTGCTTATTACCATTTGTTTACTAATTAAATTATACATAACCAAAAACTGGTTGGATCAGACCAAGTTATCTTGGAAAGAATTTAAAAATTTAGCCCTCAAATACATAATCTCACAAAAATTGTATACAGGTAACATTAACAAGCAAAGATATTATCAGAATTACTGGAAACTTTTATTTCATCTCATTTTGGGAGAGTAAGTAAATAACGAAGATCACAGAAATTTTCGTTTTCATTGTAGAGTCAGTATTACAGGATAGTTTTATTGACGTACCCATAAGAGTTGGATCTGCTAATTGTGTCTCTGATTTTATAATATGCCAGCAGAAAATGCCATTTATTGGACCCAAATAAGTTTCTGAGGTAGGAAGTAGTAGCACTATATTTGTATATATGTACATATGCATAGATAGATTGTTTTATTTATTCTTTTTTCTTTTTCTTTCTTTTTTTTTATTTTTCACAAAAATAAGGAAAATACTGACTCATGTGATACTCTATAAATATATGGATATGTTGCTTTCAACTAAACAATGTACAATTTATTTCTGATTTAAAAATAAAAAGATATTTGAGAAAAAAAAAAAAACGTTTTTTTTTTTGGGGGGGGGGGGGTTACAGCTTGGCCCAGGAAAAAATGTCAGCTTAGTTTTGTCTTTGTCTCCTCACCAGCATGGTGAATCAACAAAATAATCACAGTTATAAAAGAATCGGGTAGCAGAAATTGAAGGCAGGAAAATTGCAGCAGATGGAAAATGAATTATTCAGTTTAAGGAGGCTAATACTGAAGAAAAGCTAGTACTGATGTTTGAATGCCTTTCTGTAATTGTGTACAATATTGAGGCCTAGTATTTGACTCTACAGGTTGCTCAGGACATACTTCAAGGCATACAGAACCAGATCATTGATGTTGTGGAAGAGAATAAAAAAAGAAGGAAATAAACAAAGAATCAAATAAACTACAGGAGCTACAGAAAAAAGTGCATATTGCAAATGAAAAAGGACATCCTGGAGATAGGAGTTGGGGATGTAATATGTGACTAAATGGCATTCCAGAGAATGTACACACCCACAAACTGTCAGACTTTGAGGGAAAATATGATAAAAGAGGGGATGAAACTACTACCAAAGTTTGCTTTCAGAAAAAAGCAAATTCATAGAATTGGAAGGATGAAAATGAAGGCAGAAAACCCAAGACACGTGCTCATGGCTCTCAGTTCATTTCCCACAAGAGACGAGATTATCCAATGTAATAAGAAAAATAGAGGTATACAATGGGAACAAAGCAGTGTTAAACTTACGGAAGACTTCTCTGCAGTTTTGCACCCATTATCACAAGGAAGCAGATTATTTAGAGACATAACTAAAATAGGCTTTCTAGTGACTAACATAACAAACAGTGCAGATGGCATCAGTATGAGAGAAGATACGGTGATGCACAGATACAGCAGACGCATGGCAGTTTTATATGGAAGAAAAAGAAAAAAACTCAGTAAAAAGGACTGGAACACATTATAACAAAGAAATGAAATTGGAAGCAAATAAACCCAGCAGACCAGAGGAGTTGTCATCTGCATGATCTGTGAGGAAGAAGGCCAGGCAAGAGGAAAATAATAAGGGATTTTTCAGAAAAAATGCACTAATCCTCAAATGAAACAGAAACTAAAGATATAAGATATATCAAAAAGAGGGAATGATAGCCAAGAGAACCAAAAGGTACAACGTGATGAAAAAAATCCAAAATAGTTGCAATCACAGAAACAGCTAATTTGACGAGACACCTGCCCCCAGCAATAACAAAACTGAAGAGTTAATTGACCATGACCAGAGCAGAACAAATAGTGAGACAACACAGTGCCAAATCACAAAAGCAACAGTGCAGGAAAGAAAGGATATCAGACTCAGACTTGCCAGACGAATATTTCTGGCATAGCAAAGGAAGTTCACAGAAAGTCAACTACAGTCCTCATCTCCATGTTCCAGTGGAGATAATACATCTCAAAGGTTGAAGAAGAGGGCTTCGTGGGATGCACTGAATGCTAAACATTCTTAGGTGAACTGTACGTGAACTAATAAACTGCACACACACACACACACACACACACACACACACACACACACACACACACACACACATATATATATATATATATATACACATACAATATCTGAAACTGATTGGAGGGGTTGAACAATATTACAAATGAAATGTGAGGGAGAAAATCCTAAAAGCTGGGTTTGACTGATACTGTTTTATTGGAATCTGAATAAAACTAGGAAACTATAAGCCATAATGGATAGTAGATGGACAATGTTACATAAAAGGATGAGCAGAGTTTATTAAAAAATTGCATACATAGTTTTTTGAAAAATGAAATTTATTATAAATGTGAATATACAATGGGTGAATATTGTTATTGCTGTCATTTTGTTGTTACAGTGTTGCTCTTTAACATTGTTCACATGCATTTTATTATGTTTGATTTATAATTGCTGTTGCTGGAAAACTAGTAAGGATGGTATATTAAAAAAAAATGTTGGTTTAGACTCTCTAGTGTCTTAGCTTAATCCCATCTTCACATCTTACCTTTCCCCACCCCATGTGTTCCATCCATTTCATTCTTTTAGCTCTGTTGTGCACTTATAACCATAAGGGTAGTAATGCTTAATGAGTACCTGCAGCAAACTGTTCAAATTGGGCTGGATTCATGAGCAGCTCCACTAAATGTACACTAAGGGTAAAGGATCTGCATTCCAGAACATACCCAACACATTTTGTGCTGACTATTCACTCAGAAATATTAGACTAAGTGTATATGTAGTCTACACATTGTGGTAACCTTTATGAATCCCTTTGATAATTAAGGTTGTAAGAAAATCAGTAGGAAAACTAAAATTAGGAGGCTGAAGGTGAGAGCTATGTTTGGGTTGTCTATTCACTCAGAATGGTGTGTTCTTACTGTACACTTGCTGTAGGCATTAATGAATCTGCCATCTTTTAGATGTGCTCTTGGAATGTACCACCTCTGCTGCACCACGACATTTGTCTTGGGGCTAGCTGTCTTCATTCAGCACATTGTAAATTTAATATAGATGTGTGTATTGGTCCAGACACTAGGATGGGCCAAAAGGGAGAGTTGTCCAAGTGGAAGCTGTTGGGGAGCATGATTAGCAGTGGTAACTGGATGAAAATCTGGACCAAAGTTCATTACCTGCATTCATATTTAAACAGCCACTGTTGTTTGGCTGTTTAAATGAGAGAATGTGTGTGTTTCTGGCTGGCTGATTCAGTAACTGTGGCCAGATCAGTCTAATGCTTTTTGTTACAGTTCAGAGGAGTGGATGACATTTTTTTTTGTGGCTTCAACTTTAGATTAAGGGGGTACCATTGTGGTGGACTGCCTAGGATGTCAGTTCAGGTAGCTATGGCATTGGTATGTATAAGATTTTCAATGTATTGTCCAGTAAGTTATATACTAATATATGCAGAAAACTGGAATTTAGTGAACTGCTTCCATTTTGTTGATAATATTATAAATGCTATCTGCAGTTACAATCAGTGCTGCAGTGGCTGCGATCATTTAAGTAATGTTCCAATAAAACAAGTCCTAAAGCCCACAATACCCCAATATGATGTATAGAATTCAGACATTCATTCTGTCTTCCAGTCTTTCAGTGCTAATAAATAAGCTGCATGTTTTTATTAATTTCATCCTGTGTAGTCAATACATGAACTCAGATGGGTAACTTTGCTACCTTGTTTTTTACAATTCCTGTGAAGTCTACCAAAATATCAGAAGCACCCAGTGGGAGAAAAGCATTTTTGACTGGTTTCTGCAAAAAGACACATTTTACAGAATGAGTTTCAAAAGAAAAATACTGATAAAATCTAGTTAAATACTGACAACTAAAGACATCTGTAGCTCTTGAAGTTCCTTTTACATCTGCAATTGCCTACTGTGAGTTTACTTGACTGAAACCTGAATCAGTCATCTGACCTCACGACTGTTGGAGAACAACATATGAGAAATAAGGGTATTTATGTATTATCGCAACCAGATTTTTGCGGTTGTGGTAATACGCTTGATGGCCCAAAAAACAGATTTTGGGAGTAAAGGTAAAGTTGAATGTGATGTTTTCTGTTGGGAACAACCTTGTTTGTCCCAAATTCATAACCTAAATGTATGCAGAAATGTGAATCTTGCTATGCATACTTCAACATTGGTTGCACTGCCATCGTACTGCATGAAATGAATCAAGGCTGCCTGGGAAATGTTTCTTTGTCCTGCTGGCGTACTGCGAGTAGGATTATTATAACAACTGACAACTAACAATAAATGAAGTGGACATCGGTAGTAAAATTAATTCTACTACCTTCAAAGAAATTGCCAACTCGAACTCCTATGTGTTGGCAACATTTGTCTGTATTGCATTTCCAAAAGATCTGCTTCCTGTAGTACAATGTCACTGAATGTCCGGAACAGCATTCTTTACTTGAGGATATAATCCCATACTGCTGGAAAAGTGCTATTGACTCCTTCTCTGTTCTTGGCAAATCCCACAAACGCATTGTCAATATTTTTGGGGTCAGTTCAGTACCACTTAATATCTACACAGGTCTTTACAAATCTCAAGTTTCACTTTGACAACATTTACCAGCTCGAGGCTTGAGATATGGAACATGTGTTACACATTACTGCTGTAGAGAATGTATTTCCAGTGACATGATGTTGGGAAATGGCATAGCTTGAAACAAGCACTCATGTTATACTGTCTTTCCTACCAAAATAATGATTTTTAATAAAGTTAACATTGTCAGTGTGATTTTGTATATATTTATAGTTACATTCATACACCGGGAAGCAAGCGGTATTATCACAAAAATCTCGTTGTGATAATACGTAAGTACCAAAATAAGTACTTATCACTTGCAAATCGAGAGCAGGTTTCTTGGCTTATAAGATTTTGATCTTGATAGGATACTGCTCATTAAAGGAATTACACTACTGTAGTAACAGCTATACCCTAAGCAGCATTCTTTAAACTGTGGTTTAAAACAGTTGAAATAAGTACAGTCACAGCTGTTTAATGGAAATGCTTTCAAACTTTTGAAATTATTTTTCTATTATGTTTCCCTACACAAAAAACACAGGCTGTTAAGTAAGAATATTTACCTTGTAATGCAGCTGACTCCTTAATGAGTTCCAATTTAGAATGTTGAATACTTCACAATTCTGCTAACCAATTACAGCAAAGGCCTCTGTTGCAGCCAGGGAGTGAGCTAAGATAAGTACCTGGGAAGCAGCACAGTTCTGACTCAATTAATAAATATATTATTGGGATACTACACTTCTGGCCAAAGAAACACTAGCAATCAAGGCTGTGAACACAGTTATGTATTGTAATACATTCATGTGTAGAAGGCGAGTCTGATAACCACACAGGCAATATAGAGGATTAGGTTAAAGTCTCTGATCACAACCAACTTATTATGTTTCCAAGAAGTGGATGCTAAAGAATTCACCTTGGAGGCAAAGCACAGGATATGAATGTTGACATCCATATCAGGAACACATAATAAAGATATGATCGGTGAGACCCAGTCATAATTAATGCATGCAGCTGTATCTGCTCCACATAATGCCAGATACAGAAAAAAAAGTTAGTATCACTAAGTATTTTACCAGTTTTCAAAGCTCGTAAAGCTGGTAAAACAGGCAGTAGGCAGAAACAAAGGGTCTCTCTGAAGAATGAACAATTTAACTCATTGCAGCTTGATGACATCTAAAGGTGTTTTGGCAGTTACATTTTACTGACGCCTTCAGGCATCAAACATTACTTGCTCATACTTGCATTAACAATTCTAAAACCATGCTATAAAGAAGGTATTAGAATATTTCTTCTGAAAGCTAACTTGGTGGCAAACACAACTGTATTGCTATTTGAGCTCTGTCAAGTGCAGTTAAAGAGATATTGAATACTATTTGTATACTGATTATTTGTATTGTAATAATTGTCATATTTCTCTAACTATGTCAACAATCAAGTGACACAAACAGACCTGCTTATCCTCATATAAAAGCTCAAAGCTGTATGAAAAATTATGCTGGCAGTATGTGTGCTGTTTGAATGGTTACTGATATATTGAAAGCCTTTTATGCAACATTACAAAAATTAATATTTGCTGTGCTTACTGTGATTTATAAAATCCTCTTAAAATCCAGAATCAACTTAATTTAAGTACTGTAAAGTTTAGTTACTGCTGATTAATTTTATACTTACAGTTTTCTAGTAACACTTACAGTTCTAGAGATATGAACATTGGTTTGAACTGTGAGGTGATAACTTTATTTTTTTAAAGGCTCAGGCCATGCTAATTGGAAGTTGGAGTACATACTTGAAAGAGCTCCACTTAAAGAAATAACAATTATTTATACCACACTTTTTGTTCATGTGTGTGGCAGAATGAAACATCAGTACTTTTCTGTTATTGGGGCAACACTTATTCCACAATTTTTAAACTCTTTTTAACGTGTGTGTATGATGTCAAGGAGAAGGTAGAAATGTGATCAAGTAAACACACATGATTGTGTGAGCTGAACACACCTGTACTAGAACTATATGATATTGTCTGTCTTTTGTAACCACAGAATTCTAAAAAAACATCACTGAGCATTTTATATCGACCCTCCAACGAATACTTCAACACATGAACTATTTCATCCCTCCTGTTAAATATATTTCGGATGGTAAATCAGAAATGCAAAAATAATGCAGTAGCTGAACAGATCATACTGGCCCTCACATTTAAAATGAATTTATGGTACTTCTGTTATCAAACACTCATTCCAAGTGTTGCCCCAATAATGGAAAAGTACCGAAATATCTAACAGCTTTAAAAGCTGTTTCACCTTCTGACAATGTTCTTTGCTGGCCAGTACTGCCTGCTGCTAATCCCTAATATGACACATGATGATAACAGTCCTTAAGGATCCCTAGAAAAAGCTTGATAAGCTCCTTTTTAGAGCATATTTGTAGAGGTCTATGCACTACATTGTGTTACTTTTTTGTTATTATTGGTTAAGGTAAATTTTGGGGACTAGTTAAAGATATATAGTGGGAGTAATGGCAGAAGCCGTGCTTGTGAAGTATTATCTGCTCTGGTTGCTGAAACAATGCATTTGCTCGTGTAATATGCTTAAAGACCAGGATGACTGTATCCTTTTAAACAGGCCCAGCCTTAGGTGATCTGCAGCCCTAAGTGAAGGGTTTCATACTCCCCTACCTGCTCTGTCCACCAACTCACGCATATCACTCATTGCTCCTGCCATTCACCCATCCTGGCCTACCCACACCATCAAGATTTTTTTTTCTTATTTTCTCGCAGTTTGTATTACTCTTCACTTTTTTTCCCCTGTATTTATTCATTCATTCATTTAACACATGTTAAGTAGATAATAACTGCAAAGTAAACAAATGCATTAAGCTTTAGAAGCCATAATAGTTCTAGATGCTTTAAGATGCATTTCACATTTTCTAAACAATGTTTTCATCCAATAATCTGAACATAAAATCATGATTAAAGGGAGAAATTCTGTCTTGCTCTTCATGTTTTTTTTTCTGAATCCTTTCAAAACACCCTGAAAGAATGTGGGAAAGTAAATAAGTTGAAGAGTAAAGCTGAATTTTTTTCCTCAACTGGATGAAAAGGTTGTTTTAAAAAAATCTCTGAAATACACCTTAGAGCATCTAGAACCTCCATGGTTTCTGGCAGCCTTGTGGGCCCTACATTAACAGCTTAATACACATCCCACTCACCAGACTGAACAAAGAGAAGGTCACTGTAAGCTGCCTGTTGGGTGCCAGGATCCGCCACATAACGCAAGCACTCAGGTCACTCCAAAGCAAGTACAAGTATGACTCCATCATTGTCCATGTTGGTGTGAATGACCTGAGACATACCTCCCTGGACTACATGAAAAGAGACATAGAGGAGCTCTCTCACATTAAGTCACTGTTCAAACTTAGCCTTACTACAGGATATGTACCCAAAGAATGGCGTACAGCTACAGTGGTCCCACTCCACAAAGGTGGTGCCGCAACGGACCCCGGAAACTATCGCCCCATAAGCCTGACTAGTCTGGTCTGTAAAGCTATGGAGCGTATTATCATGGAACTCATAAACAAAGACATTGGGAGCCTTCAGACACTGGACCCTACCCAATTTGGCTTTGTTAAGGGCAGATCTTGCCTCTTAAACCTAGTTGATTTCTTTGAAACAGTTACCAAAGCCATAGATGAGGCAAGGTAGTCCACACAGCCTACCTGGACCTTGCAAAAGCCTTCGACACAATACCCCACTCGGGCATCATAAATAAGCTTACCAGCTTAAATATCAACCCCTATATCACAAGATGGGTTGCAAACTGGCTCAGAGATAGAACCCACATGGTCAGAATCGCAGGTGCCATGTCCTAATCCAAACCAGTTACAAGTGGCGTCCCACAGGGCTCAGTTCTGGGACCTCTCTTGTTCAGTATATACTTCTCTGAGGTTCAGGCTAACATGGGGGGATTATGGCTGACAAAGTTCGCAGATGACTGCAAACTGGGGGCCATAATCGTATCTCCAGCTGACACAAGCATCCTCCAAAAGGGTCTCAAAGAGACGGATGCTTGGTGCCAGAACCACGGCCTCAAGCTAAATGCTAAAAAGTGCATAGTCATCCCCTTTGGGAAAAACAAGGTGCCCACAAATTACCACATAGGTGGTAATCCATTAAGTACGGAAGAAGTAATTAGAGATTTGGGGACCAACGTAGATAGTAATCTCTCCTTTGATAATCACATTGCCAAAGTGGTTAGAAAGACCTTCTATATAGCCCACCTTATCACGAAAGGGTTCGCATCTAGATCGAGAGGTCATTGTGCCCCTCTACTCGTCACTCATCAGGCCCACAATTGAATACAATAACCCTTTTGGGATGTACCTTACCCAACACCTGCAGCAACTGGAGAGACCCCAAAAGTACCTCACCAAGAGGATCATGGGCTACAAACAGATGTCCTATGCAGCTCGACTAAAGAAACTCCAGCTCTACTCAGTTGCTTACTGCCTACTCAGAGGCGATCTATGCCTGACGTACAAAGCCATGTCAAACCCAGAATTAATGGACATGCTCCACCTCAAAAAATCCAAGTCCCTTAGAGCTACACGCTCCAGGGACCTAAACGTCAGCACAAAAATAAATAGGACATGCTGGAGGGACAGATTCATTTCCCAGAGGCTCCTCTCACTCTGGAATAGAATCCCAATTCATGTTAGACATAGCCCCTCGCTGACCCTCTTCAAGCGAAATTTGGACGTGTGGATGGGAAATCGCAAATTCACCCCTGGGATTTCTCCTGTGTCCCTGCTAGACATAGGCACAGTAAACTAATCTTAAAAGGGTACCTTCTGTGACCTACTTTACAGAGGCACAGTAGGCTAATCTAATAGGGAGGCGGAAGCCAAATACACTCTGGCTAGGCTTATAAATGCCCTAGGGCAGATAGCCTAGTATCTATCTACCTATGAACCTATGAACTGATCAAGACTACACTGTAATAAATGGGAATCTATGGATTGCAAGGCACCCAGAACCCATGGGGTTATAGATGCTGTAAGGGGAATTTTTGTGCTTTTTTGCTAACCTTTTGATTTGACGATGGCCTGAAAAATCAAACACAAGAAAAGAAATCCGATCTTACCTTTTATTTCAAAGAAAATGTGAGTTATATTCAAGACTTAAAGCTCAAAGTTGACCCAATAGCAGTTCCCAATAAACTGAGATGGCAAATGCTTATGATGATACATAAATCATGTCTGGGAATAGTTTATGTTCCTCCTCACCCCATGAAATAAAATCGGTGACTTTCTATGTCTCCTTCTGGTATTAAATTGTGATTGAGTTATGGTACACATGGCCATGGTCATATATTCGATGTTAGTGATGTTATGCATATATGCAGCATGCTTTCTCACCCCTACTCCAAAAGCCAACCACCTTCCCTGTACCCTTCTGTCAGACTTGGGGACATTATGAAAAAAAAACAAATACAACTTATTTGCTGTCAGACATATATAAACATGTTTCTTTATCCTTCCTAAATGATAGCCACCCGTATATATATATATATATATATATATATATATATATATATATATCTGATATTTGACTGCGAGGAAGGTGACTAACTTATTTTTAGTCAGTACACTACTCCTATACAAGCTATACTGACCTGTGTGCAGCCCGCTGATATTTGTAAGGAAAGTTATAGAAATAATGACCACATTGTCCTCAGCCTAGCACAAGCTAGTGACCTCTGAGGTTGTGTGTATGTGTTTTCAAGTCCAATCATTTAAAATAATACTGTACATTCAAGGGGTCAGATTAGTATGCCCTGTGACACATGATAAGTTGGCACAGTTATTTATCATAGATTCTATTGTATGTTCATTATTTATAGTTTTAAAATCGCAGACTGAAATTCTGACTTTTTATGGCAACTGTAGTCATATTATTTCTATATGCATGTGACTCAAATAACAGATAGGCCTGCAGGCCTTTATTTATGATCTCACAAGATCACAAGATCAAAGATAAAAGATTATTAGATGAAGAAGATCTAATGCAAAAAAAGTTAGTAATTTCTTACAGAAAATTATGAATGTCCAATTAAAATAATTGACATATTTGGAATAACCAAAAAAACTTAACATAACATAAGCCCAACCTGCTATAACTACAATAAAAGTATTTAAGGCTCAAATGTTCCTTCAGAACTAAGTATTCTTTCAAAACTGACAGCTTGAATTGTAAGGGATGGTATAAAAAATGCAGTAGATAAAAATGTAGTTGTAATTAGAAAAATAAACATGACATCTGCTTTTCTTATAACAGTAGAGCATTCTTTCTTAATGTTATTGTTTCCATGATAGGAGAAAGTTAAAGAAATAATGACATCATCCCCAGCTCCCCACACAAGCTACAGTGACCTTCTGTGTACACCTCTGAGTATGGCAGGTTTTAAACTAGTTGGAATTCAGAGTAGAGATCACTACTATGCTTGTATTAACATCTACGTATACAACCTTGGTATATGGAGGGCACCAGCCTGCAATAAGCTCTGAAGGTCTAGTTATTCTGTTCTGCATTTTGTTCTTACTTTGACGGTTGACTGTTTAAACTGAGGGAGTGACAAGAGAGTCAATCACTTCCATCCAGACAACTCCCTCAGCAGTTATAACTACTTTTGTGGAAAATTGAGATATTGGATTGCAATAAAAGAGGATGACCATGTAATGCATTTCACTTTTGTTCCCAAGTAAACAGTTGCCAGACATTAAAATGATCCATGTTGCTACACACAAATCACATCAGTCTTGCAAAGCCAATAACAGGCAAACAAAAGCAGACAGGTAGTCATTTTTCTCCATAGACACCTGGCAATTACATCTATTTTGTATATTTCAGGTGTCTAGTTAAGTAGTCCATCTTACTTTTCACAAATGCACACTAGTCCTACAAAAACAGAGAGTGACTGATTAAACTGAATAAATGACAAGCAGGTCAGTTACTTTCATTCAGCCAACTACAACCCCCATCCCACAGTCATTGCCACCTCTGTGTGCTATTAAAAGAAGTCTGATGGCTATGTAATATACTTCACATTTGCTCCACATAAACATTTTCTAGACATTAAAGTATTCAAAGTTGATCCACACAAACACAAAGCCAGAATAATAAGCAAACAATAAAATGCATGATTTTCATGTAAATCACTGGGGATTAAAGTCAGTTAATAATGTCAAATGTAAGCTTTATTCTTCTCACTGTTCATAAAATGCACGTTGATGCAAAAAAGTTGTTCTTCTAGTAAATATTTTTAAGAAAATTTGAGTAATATTTAAAACTTCTCCCTGATAAGGGGCTGTTGGTCCCCACTCCATACCTCATTTTCTTCTCTGTCCTTACCTTCAAGAAGCAAATCAAATATTGCTGAAAATATCTGCTTGATCAATGCCAGCATCTTTACAAAAATAATAGTATTGATAATACTTAATTACTTCAGTGTTCTCATTGCACTAACCACCTCAGCTGTACAGAATTGTGTAGAATGTCCCTGATTTTGTCTCATATTTATGACTTGTCTGTCACAAAAATGTTGACTTCCTTGTAAATTTCTCAAAAATTGTAGTCAGTCAGTAAAATCAAACATTAGAGATTAATGCTTCTTATTGCGGAAAAAGAGCATGTTAATGCAAAACCTCTTCCAGTCTCCAAAATAAAGCAAAAAAGTTGTGAAGCATAATTCATGTCTTCATTTGAATGCTGCTAGATCTCTGCTGTATCACTTTGCAATGTTCAAGTCTTTTGTGCTATGACTTGAATGGTCACATCACATGGAGCACACCCCCTGGAGAGCCTGCTGTGCAGTGGGCACATTTTCTTTTAGTAGGGGCATTTTGTTTATTTATTAATTTATTTTTTGAACAAAGAAATGTTGTATTTCGTTGCTGTAAATAAACAAACTAATTAATTAATATGAAATCAGTGACACTAGAAGTATAAAACCCTAGGCAGATGCCTAGTTGACCCATTCATAATGTCTTCCCTGCTAATAAAACTTTGAGGACTCTACCGCATGATATATACAACCAATGGAGTTTTGAGAAATGAACAAAAACTAGGTAAGCTAACAGCACAGTCCCCAGACCCAGCAATAACCAAAGTAATCCACAGATAGCTGTTGTTGTGCTGAATCACCAATAATCAGCACAGGCATGTAAAAATAAATATTACAAATATCTAGAAGTGGAGAACAAAACTCACTAAGCACTTTCGTCCCACACAATGCACCGGGACTTCCTCAGAGTATTGTGCCCATTCCAATGGCAGCATTCTTATAGTACATCTGAATTGAAAGGTCCGCCCTGAAAAAGTCAAACATTAAACAATTAATTGTACCTCCTAATTAATAAATATTGAACAACCTTTCTAAAAACGCATATTATATATGTCATGAATAAATAGATAAAAACATGTTGAAAAAATTAATATATGAGTAAAAAAGAAGAAATATGCAAGTCAAAGCATTAAAGAAATAAACGTAATACTTTTATCAGTGCTGAAATCTTCAAAGAACCCTCATTTTTAACATGCAAGCAATAGATAGAGTATTGTTCAACTCAGGTGGACTGCTGGCGTTAGTTTTAATTTGCCATTCTAATTCCTTACATTCTACTATAATTTTCCAAGGCCCTTCTCTTGGGTCATAGTCTAATGCCTCTATTATAAAAAAATCTAAAAGAATGGCCTGGCTTGTCCCAAATATGTTTCCTGCTGGGATTTTGTTTTTTAATATCCCTCATGAGTTCGTATATTCTATTCTTTAATGTTCTTTTCATTTTTCCACTGTAAAACAATTACACTGCTGACACAAGGCAGTATAAACTACTCTCTTGGTGTTGCAAGTACATATCTTGGGGGCTAACTATATACCCATAACCAGCTAAATAAATGCTGTTACCTTTAAGTATATATGGGCACTGGGAGCACATACCACACTTAAGCATTCTGCTGTTTTCTCTTGTGGTTTCTGACCTTAACAGTGCTTTTTCAAGCAAGTCCTTCATGCTGCGATCCTTTCTGTAAGTAATCATAGGGGACATCTCTATTTTATTCATATCCTAGTTGCAGAAATCAAACAACATCCAATTGTTGGCTATAATGTTCCTAATAACCTCCACATCTATGTTGTAAGTAAAGACACAGTTTTTATCGTAGCTGTGACCAATAGGCACTTAATAACCTCAACTCCATCCTCTGAAACTAAAAATGGTTTGTAATAAAGAAGTGTGTTTTTATTTTTACCTGCCTGTGTTGATTATTGGTGAGTCAGCACAACAACAGCTCTTTGTTGATTACTTGGTTACTGCTGGGTTCAGGGACTGTGCCGTTGGTTTACCAACCAATGGAGTTTCTTTATTTGAGAAACCATTTTATAAGGCATGTGTTTGTGGGGGGTGTACAATTTGGATCCCAAATGTAGCGGCCCTGCCCTTACAGACTCAGTCTCTATATGTACCACTTTTGAGGTTGCACCACCTATACAAAAGCAAACACATTGATTCCTTCTTTAACTCTGAGTTAGTGCAATCTCAGAGACAGCATTTTGAAGACTGTTGGTATGCGGTCACATTTCCTGCACTGAGGGAGAATGGAAAGATGCTCCCCACAAAAAATTATATACATATATAGATATATATATGTACTATTATATTTATTTCTGGGATAGCTAGTAGGGGTAGTGTGACATTGTTGTCAATTTCTTCATTATCAGGAAGTTGGGCTTTAGGAATCAAAGTAGACCTGATAAGATATATGACCCTAAACTCCAGAATGCCTTGATGAAGATATTACAACATTATTAGGCCTCATTGCCATAGTAACTTTCAGTCCTTGTGTGATAATGCACATTTTTGGTTCCTATTTGTATTGATTGACAGTATTACAAATGTCATGATACACACCAGCATTTTATTCATCTAGGGACCTTTTGTTCTGTACTAAGTGATAGCTCAATAGGAAAGATGTTAACAGTTCAGTTTTCACAAATACATTGACACAAAGTTCTAGATGTAATGCATTATAGGATACATACATTTTTAAAGCAGCTATTTTATGTAATTGTCTTAAAGTGGCAATGCTATTGTAAAAATTCATATGCACACTCTAACAGCTATATTTTACTTATTTTCACATATCTCCCGTAAAGAGAGAGACCTCTCTTTGCAGATGCGAAATATGGACATGTGCACAACCAATGCACTTGTTCATTTGACATTCTGACCAGTCCTATCAATGCATATTATTAGTGTTTATGAATACAGTTAATACACTTGTTTCTGAAACAATAACATGAGAGCAGTCACTGGCAAGATACGATTAACAAAAATAGTGTGTAGTCACTTATCTGACTGTATGACTGTCACCATCCTGATATCAAATTGATACTCTGAATTCTGTCCACTGTGGGTCAAACTCGCAGGACAGGAACTGGTGACAGAAACAGAAATGGAACCTGTGGAAAAAAAACTATTAGACGTCTTATAATGGACATTATTACTTTTAGAATCATTTGGCAAAACCGTACTAACAGGATCACGAATAGTCACACTCAATTGTTTTGTTTGGATAGTGCACAGAGAACTAACATATGGATGAATGTGACAGCCAATTCTACATTTATATCATTTCAGGCATTTGCACAGCTCTGTCACTGGGCAGCTTTGGTGGTGCAGCAGTTAGCTTTGCCACCTCACAGCAAGAGGTTCTCCGGTTCGATCCTCGGCTGGGGTGCCTTCTGTGCAGAGTCTGCATGTGGTCGTGTGGGTTTTCTCCTGGTGCTCTGGTTTCCTCCCACATCCCAAAGACATGCTGTAGGTGAATTGGACACTCGGCCCTAGGTGTGAGTGCGTGCATGTGTGTGCCTTCTGTGGAAGGTTGGGCACTGGGCTGGCAACTCGACACCATAAAACTCCACTGCCAATCATGAGCAGACAGGTAATCCGCTGTGGCGACTCCTAACCAGGAAAAGCTGAAAGAAGAAGCACTGCTCTGTCACTGCACAGGATAATTTTATGCTCAACTTTTGACTCAGCATCACCATATCACTTCTTATTTTACTTCTAAACATTAGCGGCACCATGTGATGTTTCTTGGTATGACACAAGCTCTATGAGGATCAAGTTGTGTCAATATCTTTTTGGTTGTTTGTGCTAGTTTCTCATCTTCTCCATTTGAAGATTGTGAGGACCTGATGTAGTATGAGAAATACCATAGTCATAAATAAAATGTTGACACTCAGTTGACATAAACTGATTACCATTGTCTGCAACTAGTCCAGTAGGCATCTTGGATAACATGTCTGCAACAACTAACTTTTCAGGTGTATGCATTTCTCTGTCATTGAATCTTATCAGTTCCATTAATGGTGTTTGGCACCTGAGTGACACTTTGTCTAGATTACAGCAATTAATTCACAGAATTAATGATTTGTGGTTAGTCTGGAAGTGGAAACTTTCGAGCCCTAATAGGTATGTGAAGAATTTCTCACTTGCCTTATACTTGCAAGATATTCTTTTTTCAGTCTCTGGTTATATCTGTTTAGTATTGGCTAATATTTTGGAACAATGGGAAAAGGACAAAATATATGTTCATTTATTTGACATAATGCTGCACTAAAGCCATTACTGACAAGAAGCACATTTTCTTTTGATGGTAGAAAATCAGAAGGACTAGTGTCAGTAATTTGAAAAGATGCTCATTTGCTTTTGATGGTAGAAAATCAGAAGGACTGTGGTTTCAATGCCCACAATGGGTTATTGGAGTATTTTTCCAGTATTGGTACTACAGTACATCATAATGGGGAGTACTCCATTGCTGATGCTCTCTTCTTGTAATGAGATGTTAAACAGAGGTACCATCTCCTTGAGAAGGAATCAGCTCAGTACCTGAAATGTCTAGCTTGAATCACAGTAGGCCAAGGTAAAATGGGTCATACTCAACATCTCCTAAAGAAAGGGTCTGTGAAGAGGCATGTGTTCTTGAGGAGGAACTGTCATATGAAGTAGATGGTAACATGCTGTGATGTCATGACCTACTTGATGCAGGTGATTCTACAAACATTGATTTCATGATGCTGCAGGACCAGGACCTTCAATGCTCTCCTTGAGGTTCTGTTATGTGTAGATGAATGCTGATGTGGCCTAAATGAAATCTGTTCTGCTTGCACCCCCTACTATTTTCACTACCTTCTTGAGAAGCACTTGAAGTATGATGTGATATGCTCCCATATGTCAGACAGCACTCTATCCTCTCACCCTTCCAAAACTAACTCATGTTTGAGTTTGGTAAGTTCTCACTAATGTACTAATAAAGGTGGAGAGGGTTGCTTAGTGTGTCACCATTTTATGAATTGGTGTGTTTATGGCATTAATCCTACTCTGCCATTTACGTGTATTGACAGAAATCCTTATAGGTGCTCTAGAGGACTCTGACCTCTAATCATGCCAGTGCCATGGTCATCCGTTTCATAATCATCACTGTGAATGGAGAGGAGGTACTCCTCATCATGTGTTAAAGGAATAAGTATTTGCACCCCCCCCCCCCAATGTTGCTACAGGTAATTACATTTTGTCTTGTCTTTACTTTGGCACATCCTAATATACCATTGCCCCTCTTCTTACACTGTACTAATGTGTGGCTCTTTCCATCAACAGTTTTTATATCCATATCCACTTTGTTCCAGGCCTTTGTCCTGTCAACTTGTTTGGATCCTCCTTTTCCAAAAAAAGGCATTTGCCATATTTCCTAAGGGCAGCCAAGATGATGCTATTTTCCTCATGGCTAAAATTGCCCTTTCTCTGTCTGGATCCCTGCTGTTGCATCATTAATGTATGTAAAACAACATGCCAAAGTCATTTACTGAAGCACTCAATCCACTCATCAGCAAAACAACACAGCAATGAAAGTATGTCTCTTTTCAGCAAAAATAAGTCGAAGGTCTGAGTACAAAACACCCATTTTCATACATATTTTTAAAGTCCCAATCCAGCGAGTTAAAGTTATGTTGTAGTAATTGGTGCAGCATAATCAACACACTCATACTACTATTGCAGCACTTTGCTAACAAACGTGTATCCTTCCCCTAATACTTTGCAGTATTTATACTGTCATTTTTCGTTCAGGAGTGACACTCAGAAATCTCCCAGTAGGGGGCGTGGCTAGCATGAGCCTTGAGTAGCAGCACTTTCTCTCAGCTCTGCCTTATCACATCTTTTATGACAAGAATTTTTGAAATTAACTATCTAAATAGTAACTATTTCTACTTATTGGGACTCTCCTTACAGTTTATTTGGATAGTATCTCATTAATTTTTAAATTTTATTACTTTTTCCTGTCAAATTTCACAAGACAAGCTTTTGGTACCTGACTTCAGTATGAACTTCACAAAATCTTTTCACCAGGACACATCATTAAAAAAGGCGCTACAATCTCTACTATTCACTATCCAAGAGCTATCCACTAAAATAGACAGAATAGACCTGAAATTGGATAATTTTAAAGAAAAATGTTCACAGTAAATGGAGACTTTACACCTAGACTTAAAATAGCAGAAAGAACAAATTACTGGCATAGAAACCTCACTGAATGAAATGGACTGTAGAATTCAAGAAAATTAACATAACTTGGAATTCCTCTTAAAACAAAAATCTTTACTTCAGTCAAAGACTGATGACCTAGAGAATAAAAGTTGTAGAAATAACATCAGGATCTTTGGGTTGCCGGACAATATTGAAGAAAACAACATGGAGAAATTTTTAGCCTCATGGATACCTGAGATTTTACAACTTCCTGAAGCCCTCTCTTTTGGTATTGAAAGGGCTCACAGATCCCTGGTTCAATCTAAGAACAATAAAAGTAATTCCACAAGGTCAGTGATAGTCAAATTTTTATCTTCACATGATAAAAAAATTGTATTAAAGACTGCATGGTCCAACTCACCTATAAAATTTCAAGATAATATCATACGTTTTGACAATGACTATTCTTCCTCTGTGATTGCCAAAAGAAAACTATTTTTGCCACTACGCAAAGAACTAAAGAAAGCTCAAATAAAAACACATCTGCTTTTTCCAGCCAAGCTAAAGATCTTTCTGCAGGACAGTCCTAAAATATTTGATGAACTAGAAACAGCTATCATATTTATTAAATCAAAGAAAATATTGGAAAAGATAGATGAGATGGATTGGGCTACTTCCAGTCACAAAAGATTAGCAGAAAATGGATCCTGGAAAATATCTGATCCTAAAAAGAAACTAAAAAAAATGACATGAGTCTGTTCATATTATCCTTGTAGTTTTTTTTGTTCCATTTCTTTATATATAAATAATTCTTGTTTATGACCCAGAAGTCTAGAGAGATAAAAATGGTTCAACAGGTTCATAGGTTCATAGGTTCATAGGTTCATACTAGGCTATCTGCCCTAGGGCATTTAAAAGCCTAGCCAGAGTGTGTGTGGCTTTCACCACCCCTTAGGATGAGAATACTATACCCATTAGTTTGCTGTGCCTCTGTCCAGCAGTGATACAGAGATGATTCCCGGGGTAAACCTACGATCTCCCATCCACTCGTCAAGATTTCTCTTGAACAGAGTCAGTGAGGGGCTCTGCCTCACATGGACTGGGATTCTGTTCCATAGTGTAGGGAGTCTCTGGGTGATGAATCTGTCCCTCCAGCACGTCCTATTTATATCCGTGTTGAGGTTTAAGTCTCTTGCTCTCGTGGCACTGGTGGATTTGGATTTTTTGAGGTGGAGCATGTCCATTAATTCCGGGTTGGACATGGCCTTGTATGTCAGGCACAGATCACCTCTGAGCAGACGGTATGCGACTGAATAGAGCTGGAGTTTCTTCAGTCGGGCATCATATGACATATGTTTGAGCCCCTTTATCCTTTTGGTGAGGAACTTTTGGGGTCTTTCCATCTGCTGCAGGTGTCGGGTAAGGTACATTCCGAATGGGGCGTTGTACTCAATCATTGGTCTGATAAGTGAAGAGTACAGGGGTACAATGACCTCTCCTGATCTGGATGTGAATCCCTTCATGATCAGGTGGACAATGTAGAAGGTCTTCCTAACTACTTTGGCAATGTGAGTGTCAAAAGAGAGGTTAATGTCAACTTGGGTCCCCAGGTCCCTGATAACTTCTTCCGTGTTTAATGGATTACCACCTATGTGGTAATTAGGGGTTACCTTGTTTTTCCCAAAGGGTATGACTATACATTTTTTGGCATTTAGCTTAAGGCCATGGCTCTGGCACCAGTTATCCATTTCTATGAGACCTTTCTGGAGGATGTCTGTGTTTGATGGAGTGTCAATTTTGGTGCCCAGTTTGCAGTCATCTGCAAATTTTGTCAGCCACAATCCCCCTATGTTTGCCTGCACTTCAGAAAAATAAATGCCGAACAAGAGGGGCCCAGGACTGAGCCCTGTGGGACACCGCTCGTGACCGGCTTAGAGTCTGACATGGCACCAGCAACTCTAACCCTGTGTGTTCTGTCCTTGAGCCAGTTTGCAACCCATCTTGTGACATATGGGTTTACATCTAAGCTGGTGAGCTTTTCTATGATGCCCGAGTGGGGTATTGTGTCGAACGCTTTTGCTAGGTCAAGGTAGGCTGTGTGAACTGCCTTACCCTCATCAATGGCCTTAGTGACTGTTTCGAAAAAGTCGACCAAGTTCAAGAGGCAGGATCTGCCCTTGACAAAGCCAAATTGGGTAGGATCCAGTGTCTGTAGGTCCCCAATGTCTTTATTTATGAGTTCCATTATGATCCTCTCCATAGCTTTGCAGACAAGGCTCGTCAAGCTTATGGGGCTGTAATTTCCAGGGTCCGTAGAAGCACCGCCTTTGTGGAGTGGGACCACAGTTGCCGTACGCCATTCTTTGGGTACGTATCCTGTAGTAAGGCTAAGATTAAACAGCAGCCTTATGTGTGGGTTTAGTTCCTCATTGAGTTCATGTAGCACACAGCCGGGGACACCATCCGGTCCCATTGATGCTGTGTTTTTTGCTTTAGAGAGAGCAGCTCTCACCTGGGCATCTGAGATGTTTGGGAGGCTAGACTCTGGTGGGATAGATATTTCTCCTTTTGGGGGGGGGGAAGGGAAGAAATTTGCACTGAACCTGTCTGCCAGTATGTTGGCAATGTCTGTGGGTTCAGTGATTTTTTTATCATTTTGGACTAATTCTGAGCATATCTGGGAGTTTCCACCCAGGTTTCTAACATAGCTAAAGAAGGCTTTATGATTGTCTTTTGTGTCATTAGCGATTTTTCTCTCAAAGTTGGCCTTGGATGATTTTGTAAGTGATCGTAGTTTTTTGCTAGTATTGATCAGAGATGCCTTCCCATTTAGGGATTTTTCTCTGTCATGTAGTAGCTTTCTCCTCTTGTTGTAGAGTTTGTTTATGGCTGGAGTCCATCAGACCGGGCGCCTGCCTTTGGTGGAAAGGGTCTTGATTTTATTAGGGATTGCTTGATCCATACATTCCTGGAGGTGCTCGTAGAAGGCATTTGTAAGGGTTTCAGCAGCGTGGGTTGTGGTTTCCACTGGCTCGGGGGCCTTGAAGGATACCACTCCAGTCTTAAGAAGTGTGAAGTTTGCTTTTGATAAGTTCTTCACTGTGGTCTTTTTTGCTGGGGGTGGGGGCGGGATGTGAATCTCCAGTGAGATTAATTTATGGTCTGATCTCACCAATGAGGGATATACTTCAGGTGATTCACTTTCAGGTGAGTGTTTTTTTGTGTTCTATGTCTGCTATTAATGAATATATACATTTTTTTCTCTGTTAAAGTCTTGCTCTATCTTACATATATAGAAATAATAATCAGCTTAATACTTTCTCATAAGTTTCTGATCATACAAAATATCTAACCACCTACTTGATAGGTATTGAAAATATCTTGCCCAGTTATTAATAGTTGAATATGTTTTTATTGCTCTTTTTGGATCTAAAAACTAGCATTTACCCTTAAAAATTAATAAACTTATAGCTTATATTCATATACATAATGTAGAAGTGGTATATCTTGTTCATTTTTTTATAATACATTGGGTTAGTTAGATATTTTAGTAACTAGGGCTTGTTGTTGCACTGGTTGCTCTGATCATTCTTTTGGGCTGGTTGTCTAGTAATTCTGTTGTGAATTACATGTAAGTTAATAGTAAAAGAATGGTGGTTTGGTAGTTGGTGCAGGGTTCTGATGGTTAGTGCATACATTTGTTGCTTTTGTTTGTATATTAACAGGATAACAATGGTGGTATGATAGTTGGTACAGGGTTCTGGTGCTTTGTGAATTTATATGTCACTAACGCTTGTTACATGTTTTTTTTTTCTCTTTGTTTTGCTTGTACGCTTGTATTCTGTTTCGGACAATGTGTATATGTTCTTGAGAGTAGCGCTATGTTGGTGGCATTGTCTTTGGAGATGTACATGGTGAGCCCAGGAAGCTCTTGGCCTTTGCAATAGCATTTCTTGCTTTGTATGTGATGTTGAGATTGTCCCAAGCAGCTTGTGAGCCTAATAAAAGCTGCGTTTGTTGTTAAAGTGCCTTACCATTTCCCACTGGAACTCTAGCAGCTTATTTTAATCCTCAAACTCATTGAATTGTTTTCCGTATCACAGGAATGATTCCCGTTGCTATGTGACATCATCAGTGACTCGACAAATTACAGAGGGCAAAACCTTTCAAACACCTCTTTAGTCAGCGGGGAAGGGAATGAAAGGAACCAGTCACCCTACTTATAGCATAACAGCAATATCAACATGAAATGCAGATGCATCTTTGTGCTCTACTCAACTTAAAGGTACTGTGCAAATTATATTGATTGCAGTGCTTCTCACAAATAGTTTTACCGTGAATGTCTGTTATAAATCAATGTTTTGTATGACCTCCTTACACTGTATTATAATATAGTTAGGCTCTCTTAGAGAGTTCTTTTTCAACCCTTAGCCAGTTGGTGTTTAGTTAAAGGGAGCTGATAAGATATATTGGTACAGCTAGAACGTTATTGGTATAACTGGGAAAAGAAAGTGTAAAAAGCAGAAAAGTATACATTTACAAGGTGGACAGCTCAAGAATGAGTAACATACAAAAATGTACATCTTATATGGGTTGTTGTGCAGTACTACAAAACAAGTAAGAGTTTATAGATCATAATCTTGATGGTATAAGATATAGTAGTGAGATTCCTACACAGCTTAAACATTTCTTATAAAAGTAGTTTAAGAATAATCCCCATTACCAACTTGATACATAAAGCTGTTATGGTACAAGATTTTTTTTTTCTCATCAGAATGTATTTTTAGTTTGTTTTGTTGCAGAAATATAATACATTACTTTCTGTACAAGAAAGATTACAGTATTCCATGATAGGCCTCACAATTTCAGTGTACATCTATACTTTGTTGAAGTTTATAGCTTTGTTTAATGAACAGAAATTAAGTCTTGAAAGTTTTACAAAAAGGAGAGATAGAACTGTTGTAGAGATTTTATGATTAATATATAGAGTAGTTCTTTCAGATGGAATCCTTATAATGGAACCATTTACTACTGAATACAATTTCACTAGAGTTCTCTATACAGCCTTAATCTACTGTATTACAATATTGTTAATATGAGCCCTGACACTATTTTTGATCACTATCCTTACTTGACTTTGAAAGTATTACTACATGCTCACATTTGCTGCATGTTTGTTTTTAAGGACAGTATATAAGCATAATTAATTGTCATTAGTGCACCTCAGCTGATTTTATTCATCTTGGTTATACAACATAATCTTATTTTAATATATGGCTCACCCACCACTAAATCAAGTTCCCTTGGTGGTTCGCCCTAAAAAGCATAAAACTGTTTTACCTATGGGTCCAAGCATGTCCGACCCCTTACAACTGTTAACAGCTTCTCCTTCCTTGATAACGGATTCCCAGTCTGTGGATTTTTGTTTGACAGACCCACTACCCCGAACGCCTACTACTTCATCTCAATTTTCTTCAGGTGACATGAATATGGCATTGACTAATTCACCTCCGAGTCAAGCATGCAGTCATAACATCGCCTGCAAAACTGTTAATGTTCCCTTGGCTAAGGAAACATATGTTCATCCTTCTAATAAATCTGCCTTAAATTGCCTGAATGAAACATGTTTGACTCGAGCTGTTACTGCTCCTATTCCTGCTAGTATAAGCAGAATTACCACAACACCGTTGATCAATGCTGGCTGTATGACAGTTGGTCTTGTTGGACAATCTGCAACTGAATCTACTCCAACGGCTGGGCATGTGTATGGGTCCAATATTGTGCGGACTTGCAATGGGTTTGGCACCACTGATATTGCCACAGCTAGTTCCAACGAGGTGCCGATTCTTTCACAGGCTCCTTCGTTGGATAGTTCTAGGTCTGTTGGTGCAGAATTACCGGTAAGTGTGCAGGTTTCCACTGTCAACAATAGCAGTTTCACTAACACTGTTCCTAATAGTGTTGGGAAACCAGTACAAACATTTTCGCAGACATCCACTCTTATCAGTAATGCTGCTAATAAGTCGGGTCCTTGTTCTACCAATATACGGCCACCTGGTCATGGACAACCCATTTTACATGATTCCCAGACTCCGGGAACCAGCTGGATGACTTTTCCTACAGCCGAATTGCCTCATGTTGGAAATGCTTCTGTCTATGTGCCTATTTCTACAACCTCGGACTCTACACATTCCTCCTCCCGCATGGCGGGAACCTCCATTGCAGCAGTCTCTTCTGGCCAGGCCATGTTTATAAACAACACTCCAAGAGCAGGAAGTGTTAATACTTTCTCTTCCTATGCTACGCGTTGTGATAAAGCTCCTGTGGAACAGAACACTATCTCTAGGGATCGTTATATAGTTCCTTCCACACCAAAAATTGATTTTCCTCACACAACTGATTTATTGTCTTTTTTGGACACTAATTTCACTAGTAACCCTTTTTTACAGGATTTGGAGTCGCATGACACCACTGCAGACTTTAATTTGGCACGTATTAAGGAGTTGAAATCCATGCTTTTTAATTTAGAAAGGCTATTTATAGCATTTAAAAATGTACAGATGGACATTCTTTACTTGTCTTGTTGTTTAGATAAGAACATTGTGCCTTTTGGCTTACGTATAGTCAACTTTCCTAATAATATTTCTAGTGACACTTCTCTCTATAAGGATCTGGTTGCCCTTTATAACAACACTGGTTTACAGGCAGTTAAGCTGTTAGTTAGACACAAAGAAATTAGATTAAGTGAGCTTAAATCTGAAATTGTATTTTTTCACTCTAAAGTTGTTTCTCACCCTGATTTCCAACAGGTTCTCCACATTTTTAATGGGATTCAGCCGAGAATTAACAGACATGTTGCCACTGTATTACATCGCAAAAAACAAAAACTGCATAAGGATTTCCTGCAATATGTTAACAACAAAGCCTATCCCCTCATATCTGAATTTTCCCACAGGTTTAGTTTTAGAAATCAGTCTTCTTTTGCTTCTTCTGTACCTCCTCCCCCCTCTAGCGTGCTTTTTCCTCCCCAGCACTGTCCTTCAGCTTCCCCCACTACTTCTAATAACCCTTCCCTTTCTTCCATTAACCCCCCTCTCTCCTCTCCTATCACTTCTCCTACCTCACCCCTTTCTGTTTCTGTCCGTTCATTTCCTACCCACACTGTTTCTATTCCCATTTCCTCAGCTCCCTCTCCTCATCCTGTCCCTCTCCCTGTTACTGCTTCCCTTTTACCTAGTCCTGCTCCTTTCTTGCAGTCTCTTTCTTCCCCTTTCCCATCTTCCCTTCCTGTAGTTACTGATCCCCTCCATTCCCTTGATCAACCCCCCTCCTTCCAAAACGGGAATGCTTCTTTTTTACTTCCGAGAACAAATTCCAACGTGGACATGAGAAGTCCAAGAGGAAGAAGGAGGACTTTCTTCTACAATACTTGTGCCAACCTTCAAAGACTAAAATCACTACAAGAAGGTCTACACCCCATTCCCTCATTAACTCGGGAGGGGAATTCCTCACTTCAACACTCCCAGTTGGACAGAGGACGTCCGAGGAGATTCCCGAGAGGTCGTTCCAGGATGTCTTACCCTCGTTAACGGTTGGTTCAGCATCCTGCTCTACTGATTCCTGCTCTTCGGAGATTTTCAACCTTACAGATAAAGTTCTATCTCAAACTGCTATTCAAGTATTAAAGAAGGGTTTCACTTTCATCCCTTCTCAAAGAGCAGACCTACAGTCCTTATTGATTGATTTGCGCCTCTACCTTAGGAAGCTCAACCTAAAGGTGATCTGTGACAAAGATTCTGATTTGGACAGTGATTTAGTTAATGTCAACCTCAATCTTCCATTCAAACGCAGCATCTTCAACCCACCTCTCAATAACACCTTACAAATCTTCTTGAAGTTGTGTGACAGAGACTTCAGACACCTACTTAATACCAATAGTCCTTACAAATGGTTTAACCTTTCCACAGCAGAAGTCATGGAGCTTAATAATCTACAAAAAGATAAGTCCCTCAGAATCATGTCTGCGGACAAAGGCACAGGTGTAGTCCTTATGGAACATCAACGTTATGTTAACACCTTGGAAGATGATCTCAAGAACAGTGAGTACTACTTACCTGTACAGATGTCAGATGTAAACCGTGCCTTTAAAAAGATACAGAACTCTTAAATCACTTACCAAACAACAGATGATTTCCTCAGATGAAGCAGAATTCATGCAAGTACAGTACCCACAACTAGGGAAATTCTTTGGTATCCCTAAATTACACAAGGATCAAACTAACCCTCCTTTCTGTCATATTGTCTCTAATCATAAAACAAAGACTGAAAAAGTCTCAGAATTCATGGACCAGACTTAGAATCCCATAGTGCAAAGGTCTCCGTTTTATTATGCGACTCATGGGACTTCCTTAATTTACTTTTTCAGCACCCTCCCACTTCCTCTAATAGTTTGTTAGTCACACTTGATATAGAGGCTCTCTATACAAATATTCCACACAAGGAAGGTATTGAATTTTTACAGTCCTATTTAACACAATCTACAGGATTTAGTCAAAACAGAATATCTACTATTTGCACTTTGGTTTCCCTAGTACTTGAAGGAAACTTTTTCATTTTAATGAAGTAATTTACCAACAAGTCCGTGGAGTGGCTATGGGGTCAAAGATGGCCCCTGCCTTTGCTAATTTGGTTTTGGCAGCTTGGGAAATGAATTCCCTTGTACATCTACCTGATTTTAAATTTGTTAAAACTTATAGAAGATACATAGATGATGTGTTTTGTTTGGGAAGGTGGTGAATCTGACTTGCATAACTTTCTTAACTCTATTGCTGACTCTATCCCTTTCCTTAAATTCAAACTTGCTTCCTGTGGAAAACAAGCTGATTTTCTGGATATTTGCATTTCTTTAGATTCCTCCAATTTGTTATGGAAGTCCACTATTCATAGAAAAAAGACTTTTAGAAACAACTACTTAGATTTCACTAGTATGCATCCTCGGTTCATGAAAGTCAATATGGCAAGAGGTCAGTTTATTCGTATTTCCCGTCTTGTTAGTGATGATGTTAACTTTGTTACTGAATGCAATATCCTAAAATTGTTGCTGGTGGGAATCATTACTGAAGTTTCTGAGGCCAGGGCATCTAAATTTCCCCCCATTATTTCTAAGGGCTTTACACCTAGAAGACGCACAGAACTTGTAGCTCCTTCCCCGTCTGTTACAAATTCCTTGCTTGGTACTGTTCCTTCAGATCCCAATAATATTCCCTCATCCAGTATAGTATCTCCCTCTCCTGAGACCCCTATACGAGACTGGTCAGTTTCTTTTCCTATCCCTATTTGTAGGGATGCTGTTCATAGGTTCATAGGTTCATAGGTTTATACTAGGCTGTCTGCCCTAAGGCATTTATAAGCCTAGCCCAAATTTTTGTGGCTTACGCCACCCCTTATATGAAAAAATACTGTGCCCATTAGTTTGTTGTGCCTCTGTCCAGCAGTGACACAGAGATGATTCCCGGGGTAAACCTACAATCTCCCATCCACAGGTCAAGATTTCTCTTGAACAGAGCCAGCGAGGTGATCTGCCTCACATGGACCGGGATTTCATTCCACAGCATAGGGAGTCTCTGAGTGATAAATCTATCCCTCCAGCACGTCCTATTTATATCCGTGCTAAGGTTTAAGTCGCTTGCTCTAGTGGTTTTGGTGAATTTGGATTTTTTGAGGTGGAGCATGTCCATTAATTCCGGGTTGGACATGGCCTTGTATGTCAGGCACATGTCACCTCTGAGCAGACGGTATGCGACTGAATAGAGCTGGAGTTTCTTCAATCTGGCAGCATATGACAGATTTTGGAGTCCCTTTATCCTTTTGGTGAGGAACTTTTGGGGTCTCTCCAATTGCTGCAGATGTTGGGTGAGATACATCCCGAATGGGGCATTGTACTCGATCATTGGTCTGATAAGTGAAGAGTACAGGGGAACAATGACCTCACTAGATCTGGATGTGAATCCCTTCATGATCAGGTGGGCAATGTAGAAGGTCTTTCTAACCACTTTAGCAATGTGTGTGTCAAAAGAAAGGCCACTGTCAACTTGGGTCCCCAGGTCCCTGATAACCTCTTCTGTGCTTAGTGGATTGCCACCTATATGGTAGCTTGGGGTTACCTTGTTTTTCCCGAAGGGTATGACTATACATTTTTTGGCGTTTAACTTCAGGCCATGGCTCTGGCACCTGCTATCTGTTTCCGTGAGTCCCTTCTGAAGGATATCCGTGTCCGATGCACTTTCCACTATGGCCCAGTTTGCAGTCGTCTGCAAACTTTGTCAGCAAAGTCCTCCCATGTTGGCCTGTACTTCTGAGAAGTAGATGCCGAACAATAGGGGGCCAAGGACCGAGCCCTGTGGGACACCACTTGTGACCGGCTTGGAGTCTGACATAGCGCCAGCAACTCTAACCCTGTGGGTTCTGTCCTTAAGCCAGTTTGCAACCCATCTTGTAACATATGGGTTTACTTTTAAGCTGGTAAGTTTTTCTACAATACCCGAGTGGGGTATTGTGTCGAAAGCCTTTGCAAGGTCAAGGTAGGCTGTATGGACTGCCTTTCCCTCATCAATGGCCTTGGTGACTGTTTCGAAGAAGTCGACCAAGTTCAAAAGGCATGATCTTCCCTTGACGAAGCCAAACTGGGTCGGGTCCAATGTCTGCAAGTCCCCTATATCTTTGTTTATGAGCTCCATTATGATCCTCTCCATAGCTTTGCAGACTAGACTTGTTAAGCTTATGGGGCATTAATTACCAGGGTCCGTAGAGGCACTGCCTTTGTGGAGTGGGACCACAGTTGCCGTACACCACTCCTTGGGCACATATCCTGTGGTAAGGCTGAGATTAAACAGCTGCCTTATGTGTGGGTTTAATTCCTCATTTAGCTCGTGTAGCACACAGCCGGGGACACCATCCGGTCCCATTGATGCTGTGTTTTTAGCTTTAGAGAGGGCAGCTTTCACCTGCGCGTTTGAGATGTCTGGGAGGCTACACTCCGCTGGGATAGTTATCTCTCCTTTAGGGGGGGAGAGGGGGGTGAAGTTTGCACTGAACCTGTCTGCCAGTATGTTGGCAATGTCTGTGGGTTCAGTGATTTTTGTATCATTTTGGACTAATTCTGAGCATATCTGGGAGTTTCCACCCAGGTTCCCATTTGGAATATTATTCTCAATAACTGGGATATTTTGACAAATAGTCAAGAGGTGTCTAATAAATTAGGAATGACACCAGTTTTTTTACACAAGAGAACCAAGTCTCTTAGAACGGCTTTTGATAACAGAGACTCTCACTTTATTTTAGATGCTTCCACTTCTTCAGACAATACAGTTGGTATGTTTCCTTGTGGCACTTGTGTCACTTGTCCATACATTTTCAAGGGCAGTGCTTATGTCTTTAAACACAATAATTTCAGAATCCAGTTTCATAGTCATTTAGATTGCAAATCTATGAATGTTATTTATGCAGCAGTGTGCAATTCTTGTGCTGCATTCTATATTGGCAAAACCTCTAGAATGTTTTCTGCTAGAATAAAATAACATTTGGCAGAAATTAGAAGGCATGATTCTAAAAATGCCCTTGCTAAGCATAGTTTATTATGTGATAATTTTGCAAGTTACACTTTTCTTATATTACAGAAGATAGATTCTTCTTTGGTGACATCAATACACTATTTGAAGTAAAAGAATTAAGTTGGCAGCTTAGATTCAATTCAGATGCTCCGCCTGGTTTGAATGAAAGCCTAAATATTAAATGTGTTCTCAGGTGGCAACGCTAAAGTTTCCCCTCTTACCCAAACACTGTCTTACTATTGAGAGACTGCTTTTTATAATGTTTTTCAAAAAAGGTCCTTCAAAATATGTTCTTAGATGATATGTAATCTTTTAGTTATTTAACTTTTATGTTTAAGCATATATTAACATTTGCTTTTGCTTCAGTAGTTGTACTGCTACAGCTCTTGTTTATGTAAACACTGCTCACCCTTGGAATTTAGTATAATTTCCAGTATTTTATTGGCTCTGAGATTTACATTATTTATATACTGTCTGGTTTCAGTAGTCTACTCTTTTTTGGTAACACCCACTAGGGTATATATACTGTGGTTTTCATCTTACTGTTGTTTGATAAAGTTCTTGATACTATTAAAAGGACGAAAGCTTAGCTACTGGCTCCTTCGTCGTTCTTTTATATTAAGAAGTGTTTTAGTCATTTGTATTCCTGATCTTCTTATCTCTGAGGACAGTTTTTAGTACTCTTATTTTAATATATGTTTAATAATCAGCTTATTGATTCATTGTAGTACAAATAGTAATATTTCATGTTGTTTTTCATAATTACTTAATATTTAACAATTTATTGATTTTATTATTATTATTCTACTTTAGTTGTGTTTACTTCTGTACATAAGAAAGGTAAGTTTACTTAAAAGCCATACATTTAAATATATAACAGTTTGCAAATAGGCAGTTCCTGTTTGAAACTTGATGCTAGTTAGAATGATAATTTGAGTGATAGATGTCACTCAAATTAGGAGTTTATAACTCAATAAAGGTCTTGGGTGTTTTTTTTTTTTTTGTTAAAAATTTTTGCTACAATTTATTGAAAATGTTGTTTACGATGTTCACTGTAACTTACATAGTTGACAGTTATTTTAATATACCCTTGATTTTACCGCTATATCATTTTTAGGTATATCAAGCAGTGGTATTCCTTACATTTATCTTTTATACATAAACAGACAAAAGAGTAATAAATGTATAGACAATATGCATTATCACACACTGAAACTACCTCATGACTTCTTTACATTGTCTGTCACTCAATGTTAATGGTCTAAACAATCCTAATAAGAGAGGATCTTTAAATAAATACCTCAAATTGCAAAACTCCCAAATAATATTTCTACAAGAAACCCACTTGATATCAGAAGATATTTCTAAAATGGACTCTAAATCATTTTCTATTCTAGCCAGTTCAGAACATTCAAAGAAAAAAAGGGGAGTTGGTATATTATGGCATAACAAATTACCTAAACCAAAAATAATAGAATCATACCAAGATAAAAAAGGTATGTTAGCGTCAGTTATTATAGAATTTAACAACAAAATATTCACTTTAATCAATACATACTGGATTCTTGGCTTTGGACTTAAATCAGGACACCAACACACAGAACACATCTTACATTTTTCTAAGGGTAACATCATTCTGGCCGGTGATTTTAACTGTATTTTTGATAATAAAGACTCTACCTTTATTGGTAAAAGAAAAATCTCATCAATGGCTACACTTTTGAAAGAATTTTCTGATTCTCTCCTGCTAAAAGATGTAAATAATTATGCAGACCCCAACTCTCTTTTCTACATGTTCTATTCACATAGGCATAATTCATATTCTAGGATAGACAGTGCCTTTGATTCTAATAACTTGGTTGATTCTTTAACTAGAGTAAAGGTAATTATGTGTCCCCTTTCTGACCATAACTCCATAACCTTTGATATAAATATCCACTTAACTTCTAATGCACAGATAAAAAGAATCCCATCATATATCACTAAACTAAATGATTTTAAAGCTTTCTTATCCAAAGAAGTACATAACTTCACAGAACTTAACACACCTAGTGATACATCTGAAGTCTTTATTTGGGACGCAATGAAATCCTACTTATATATAGAATAACTAATTGGTATAAAAAAAGACTTATGTAGGATAAAGAATTAAAAGAAATACAATCTAATCTTGACAAATTGAACCTTGATCTTTTAAAAAACAAAGATGACAAAAACAAAAAAATATATAAATTCTTTAAACAAAAAGTATCTTGAAATATTAAATCATAAAACCATGATTAGTTTAGAGAAATTTAAACTCATTACATTTTCATCGAATCCTAGATCCTTGAATATTCTAGCCAACAAAACTAAAAGATTAAATAAATGTAACCATATTAATGATATTTTCTCACCACAGAAGAAGAAAATGGTCTCTGGTTTACATAATATACTAAATGAATTCAGAGAATTTTTTCATAATCTTAATCAGTCTTCTAAATTATTAAATCCAAAAAAAGACATACAGACATTCATTACTAAAAACTCAAAGGAAAAATTAACAGAGGAGCAAGCTGAATTACTTGATAGACAGATTACTCTCAAAGACATTCAACTGCAAATTAATGAACTTAAACAAAACAAAGCTCCAGGAAATTATGGCATCAATTCAGAAATTTATAATTTTTTACCTAATAAAGCTATCACAGTTTCACATGCTGTTTTTAACATAGTACAAACTAAAAACTTCATCCCACCATCATGGAAATATACTTTTATAACCCCTATTCTACAACAGAGCAAAGACCTCACTAAATGTAATTCATATAGACTTATATCCCTACTAAATATAGACTACAAAATATTTATGTCTATATATGCTAATAGACGCAAACATTTTCTTCCTAATCTAGTGGAGGCGGATCAAACAGGTTTCATAATAAATAGAACCTCTTACGACAATATTAAGAGAATATTAACCTTAATTGAATCAGTAAAGATTTTAAAAACAAATTTATCAATAATTAGTTTAGATATAAATTGTGCCTTCGATACAATAATTGGGATTATCTCCTCATTCTTTTGAGGGAACTTAATTTTTCAGAACATTTTGTAAACCTTATTACTCAATTATATAATGGTTGTCATGCATACATCAAAATAGGTCCTACTATCTCTCAATCTATACCAATAGTAAAAAGCACTAAACAAGGTTGCCCACTGTTCCCTCTTTTATTCACCTTAATTATGGAACCCTGGGCAAACCTGATAAGGGATAACACTAATATAATAGGATATGAATTGGGTTTTAATGAAACATCAAAAATTCAGATGTTTGCAGACAACATTCTGATTACACTGGATGGCAAAGACTCATCATTGTCACAACTATTTAACAATATGGAGCTTTTTCAAAGGAACTCAGGCCTTAAATTTAACCACAATAAAACACAAATGCTTTTAGTTGGTCAAAAGAAAATTTATATACAAGATAATTTTAAGAACTATATAACACAATCTAAACAAATAACATATTTAGGCATAATTATTACTAGCAGCATAAAATATATTATAAAACTGAACTTTAATAAATGTATTGCAAACATCGATAATTTAATAACTAGATTGGCTAAAATAAAATTCTCCATGGATGAGAAGTTATCAATTATAAAGATGGTATTACTCCCCAAAATCTTGTATATAATTCAGTCCATCTCTATACCCCCAACAAATTTAGTAATCAAAAAGTTTAACACGATGATTACAAAATTCCTTTGGCATCCAATTAAACCCAGAATTGCACTATCAACCCATATGTATCGCTGGGATAATGGAGGTATAGCTTTACCCAACCTAGAACTTTATTCAATTTCTTCAGTAATCAAATCAATCACTCAGTTAATTGACAGTAAATATTCAGCAAAATGGAAAGATGTTTTACTTTGTCTATCTCAATCTCCAAAAAAATATGATACTCATATGTTATACTTAATGAATAACACCTTTATTTGGAGACTGAAAGAATATTTTCTTTCCACTACACCCAAACATTTAAATCTAACTACATAACTCTAATTTTAAGGTAATTTAAAAATGTCATCCTTAGACATAAAAGATATGAAAGCTGGATATTTCTTACTTTCCCCATCACCTATACACAAGGGATTATGTTTACAGTAGATTATCAGAAAATGTCACTATTTAAACAAAAGAGCCTCATAGCATGGCATCAATTGATGAACAACCACAAATTAAAAGCTCTTAATACTATTATAGAAGAGAATAATTTTGACTCAGTACTATGACTAGACCTACAAGAAGCAAGGAAATAAATCAAGGGTAAACTCGATCTAATCCATCCTTCAATTAAAACCTCAATTCCAAGTCTGATACAGCTTTTAACTCTCTTAACTCAACAGAACATTTCACTGAAAGTTAATCTTTCACTCATATATAAAACAATAAAATCAGACCTGGATATATACATATATATATATATATATATATATATATATATATATATATATATATATATTTCTAATTACTGGGTATATTTTACAACCACTAATAATGCCCATCAAAAAAATAATAAATTAAATAGGTTCATAGGTTCATAGGTTCATACTAGGCTATCTGCCCAAGGGCATTTATAAGCCTAGCCTAGAGTTTGGCTTTCACACCCCTTTATTCTGAAGAAAACTATGCCCATTATTTTGCTGTGCCTCTGTCAAGCAGTGACACTGAGGTAATCCCTGGGGTAAATCTGCGATCTCCCATCCATTGGTCAAGATTTCTCTTGAACAAGGCCAGTGAGGTGCTCTGCCTCACATGTACCGGGATTTTGTTCCACAGCATAGAGAGTCTCTGGGTGATGAATCTGTCCCTCCAGCACGTCCTATTAATAACCGTGTCAAGGTTTAAGTCTCCCGCCCTTGTAGTTCTGAGGGATCTAGATTTTTTGAGGTGAAGCAAGTTCATCAATTCTGGGTTTGACATGGCCTTGTATGTCAGGCACAGGTCACCTCTGAGCAATCGGTAAGCGACTGAATAGAGCTGCAGTTCCTTCAGTCGGGCAGCATAAGACATATTTTTGAGACCCTTTATCCTTTTTGTGAGGAACTTTTGGGGCCTTTCCAGCTGCTGCAGGTGTCGGGTAAGATACAGTCCGAATGGAGCATTGTACTCAATCATTGGTCTGATGAGTGATGAGTACAGGGGGACGATGACCTCCCTTGATCTAGATGTGAATCCCTTCATGATCAGGTGGGCAATGTAGAAGGTCTTCCTAACTACTTTAGCAACGTGAGTGTCAAACGATAGGTTGCTGTCAACCTGGGTCCCCAGTTCCCTGATCACTTCTTCTGTGCTCAGTGGATTGCCACCTATATGATAGCTAGGGGTAACCTTGTTTTTCCCGAAGGGTATGACTATGCATTTCTTGGCGTTTAACTTTAGGCCATGGCTCTGGCACCAGTTATCTGTTTCTGTGAGACCCTTCTGAAGGATATCTGTGTCAGATGTGTTTTCAACTATGGCGCCCAGTTTGCAGTCATCTGCAAACTTTGTCAGCCATAACCCTCCTGTATTTGCTTGTACTTTAGGAAAGTAGATGCCGAACAAGAGTGGGCCCAGGACTGAGCCCTGTGGGACACCACTTGTGACAGGCTTTGAGTCTGACATGGCACCAGCAACTCTGACCCTGTGGGTTCTGTCACTTAGCCAGTTTGCAACCCATCTTGTGATGTATGGGTTTACATTTAAGCTGATGAGTTTTTCAATGATACCTGAGTGGGGTATTGTGTCGAAAGCCTTTGCCAGGTCGAGGTAGGCTGTATGGACTGCCTTTCCCTCATCAATGGCCTCGGTGACTGTTTCGAAAAAGTCAACCAAGTTTAAAAGGCATGATCTACCTTTGATAAAACCAAACTGGGTTGGATCCAAAGTCTGCAAGTTCCCTATGTCTTTATTTATGAGTTCCATTATGATCCTCTCCATGGCCTTGCAGATCAGGCTTGTCAAGCTGATGGGACGGTAATTTCCAGGGTCAGTGGAGGCACCACCTTTGTGAAGTGGGACCACAGTTGCCGTGCGCCACTCCTTGGGTACGTATCCTGAGGTGAGGCTAAGATTAAACAGCTGTCCTAACTGTGGGTTTAATTCCTCGTTGAGTTCGTGGATGCAATATTCTTCAATCTGCTGGTAAAGCAACATCTTCACACAAATGGAACATTTTCACCTGGAGATTTTTAAATAGATCATTCCTTACACCTCATAATATCAACAAGATAACTAAAGATAGTGTTTTATGTTGGAGATGTAGGAAGGAAATTAATGCAGACTGGATACATATATTTTATGAATGCTCACTTTTAAAGAAATTTTGGGAAGATGTTAATAACTTCTTACAAGCAATCTTTACAGATAATTTCATTATTAATAAATCACTTATTCTATTTAACACTCCAATCCCAAAATGTGTAAGACCCAGCAAATATTCAATCTTATGGTCTATATTGTCCATCGCCAGGAAAGAAGTCACAAAAAATTGGAAATCTTCACATAGTCCATCTTTTCAAAACTTTAAAGATCTTCTCAAGGATGTTTCCAAACTCGAAATGTTGACAATTAGATCTAGATCCTCAAGGAATACAACATATAAATATTGGAAGAGTATATCTGAACTACTAGAAAACCAATAACCTGAATGCAAAATGAAATCCTTTTTCTATTAGCCTAGCAGTAATATTTCATTCTTGTACGGTGAACATTTCTGTATATAGGTTATGGTATTATTGTTTATTATACCATTCTTTTTTTTATTTTTATCTAAAGTATCAAAAATATGTACAATTACTTTAATAACTGTGTATATTTCAGTTTTGATTTCAATAAAAAATTTATTAAGAAAAAAAGAAATCTCCCAGTAGAGCAGCATGTATCTTGGTACAACAATACATTCTTGAAAATGCAGTACATCTGACTAGAATCACTTAAAAGTGTCTACTTCTGTCCTGTGTAGCATAATCATTAAATGTCACCAAAATCAGTTTTCAAAATGTCTTTCAGATTGTCATTATGACTACTTCCATATGAATTTACCATGCTGCTGTTAGGAACTCCCATTCATAAATGACACTCATTTCATTAGTAATGACAGTAATCATCAGCATCTGATCAACAGATCAATAAAACATTCAGTTCTACTAGTAAACACTCTTATCTAACAAAATGAACTGCTTTCTAATCATTTCTAATATATTACTATTTATTTATTACTTAAGTTAGCATCTTTGTAAGCCATTTGCCACCTATCTCAAATAATCAAAAGTTAATATGGTGATCTTAAAGGTATTTGCATAAACTTAGGGTCAGTAACATGTATTGTACATACATTTAGTTTAGATACACTTATCTCTATGAAATGCAGTAATATGTGAGTGTGTAATTCAATAAATCTATGTAACTAGGTCTCAGGTAGTTGTGAATGCACTGCATGAACCTTCAGAACTCATCTGTCTGCATGAAAATTTGAATAACCCTAGTAATTCTCTAATGCCCCTCTGATTAGATATGGTAAAACAGAGCTAGATACAGCTGAGTCTGCTTAATCATGAAGAATAATTCATGCCCATCAGGTATTATTTGTTGCACCACATCAGCTCAAATCACTCAATAGTTAACATAAGTTCATAATGATACACACAGGAAAAATATTTATTTATAAGGAAAGAAAGAAAAAAATATGAAAAAATAATCTCTATTAATAAAATACTACAAAAGGTAAGCTTAAAGAAATTGCTAATGCATGACATTCATTTTCATTGTTCAAATAAAGATAACAATAGTAAAGCAGAGATGCAGAACAAGATTTAAGCAATTTAAGAAGTAACGATTTCAAAACTGAACTTTATTTACCATGGAAATGAGATGTAAATCCATTCTTTAAAGTGTGTGTGTGTGTGTGTGTGTGTGTGTGTGTGTGTGTGTGTGTGTGTGTGTGTGTGTGTGTGTGTGTGTGTGTGTGTGTGATAAAGTGTTTGATAAAACTAAACTTACCAATAATAGCAGGTCCATTGGGCCACATTCATGAATGGCTAAACTAAGTGCAGCTATTGTGTAAGCAGCGCAGTGCACTGCACACATAGTAGTGAGCTATTTAGCATTCATTAAATGGCTGTACACTTAGTGTACCAATATACTTAACATTTTTATGAATTGTTTATAAGCACAGTTTATGCCTCTGAGTAACAATTCATCTGCATCTAAGGATGTACACTTCTCATTGAAACATATATGAATAGTAATGCAAAGGATATAGCAAGTTTGTTAGAAAATCAGAGTTAAGAGAATGCTTCTCATGAAATAAAGAGATGAAAAGACCGGCAGTATTGAAAATATTTGTTTTATAGTCAGTGAAATATCAACTTAATTGTTGCTAAGATGACAGTCATCCACATATCAATTGACAAATTACAAAGGACAGCTTTCAGAGCTTGTTTCTGATGCAGTTTTAATGTGAATTGATGCAATTGCACATATTCCTTATATGTAGGATACATTTTCTTCTTCCTCTTATATATCTGTGTCTGTGGCAAAGAGACAATAGTCTCAATTTTGTCTTGTTAATTCATTGGGGTGCTACTTGTGTAAACATATTAATATTTAAGTAAAAGATGTTTTTGTTGAAGGACAGCAAAGTGGTGGTAACATCATAAATGTACATTTTAATTAAATGCTTCATAATATTTCCTTTATATAACTTTTTCTCTGCATATTTTGCATGCCATTTGGCCTTGTACACTCTTAACTTGCAGTGGTCTCAAAACGTTGGCAACAGTTTGCTACCTAAGGTAAAAATTGCAAAATTTGATTTGAAATGTATTCAGTAACACAACTGAGACTGATGTGGGTATAATTTCATTAGAAATCTGGACAGTACTCAGTGAAGAAATTCTACTTGTCCACTTGCTATCTCTGTGGCACAAGGTATATGCAAAGGGAGCTTAGAGAAACAATTCCCACAATGTAGGGTTTAAATCCAGTTTACAGATATTTTTTATGACTGGATTCAGAATAAATATTGACACCCAGTGCCATATATGAAATGAACAGGCTAAAGTCTGTGATATATTTATTTTTATTTATTTATTTATTTTACATTTGTTAACCAGGTAGTGTTCATCTGGCAAGTAGCCCATTTTCAGTGGAGATCTGGGGAGAAAAGCTCCATAATAATAGTGCAAAAAAGATTACAAACATTTTACAAAGATTTACAAAAAATATACAAAAAGTTTAACAGCTCCCTACAATCACAAGTTACAAAAAGAGAATGTAAGCAGAAAACATTACATTTCCTAAGCCTTACTACAAACAGTAATATAAAATGCATTAGATACATAACTAAAATAAACAATTTTGGTATTTTCATTTGGTAGAAGTAAGACAAGAAGAAGATAGCAGAAAAGAAATGATTGATGGCACGAGGAACTATCCAGGACTATTACAGGAGCGTAGCCATTTTTGAGTAAGGTACTCTTTTATGAGTTGTTTGAAGCTATGATTATTTGTGTTTTTTAGGATATTCTGGGGTATTAATCATCAGCATCTGATCAACAGATCAATAAAACATTCAGTTCTACTAGTAAACACTCTTATCTAACAAAATGACCTGCTTTCTAATCATTTCTAATATATTACTATTTATTTATTATTTAAGTTAGCATCTTTGTGAGCCATTTGCCACCTATCTGAAATAATCAAAAGTTAATATGGTGATCTTAAAGGTATTTGCATAAACTGAGGGTCAGTAACGTGCATTGTACATAAATTTAGTTTAGATACACTTATCTCTTTGAAATGCAGTAATATGTGAGTGTGTAATTCAATAAATCTATGTAACTAGGTCTCAGGTAGTTGTGAATGAACTGCATGAACCTTCAGAACTCATCTGCCTGCATGAAAATTTGAATAACTCTAGTAATTCTCCAATGTCCCTCTGATTAGATATGGTAAAACAGAGCCAGATACAGCTGAGTCTGCTTAATCATGAAGAATAATTCATGCCCATCAGGTATTTTTTGTTACACCACATCAGCTCAAATCACTCAATAGTTAACATAAGTTCATAATGATACACACAGAAAAAGATTTATTTATAAGGAAATAAAGAAAAAAATATGAAAAAATAATCTCTATTAATAAAATACTACAAAAGGTAAGCTTAAAGAAATTGCTAATGCATGACATTCATTTTTATTGTTCAAATAAAGATAACAATAGTAAAGCAGAGAAGCAGAACAAGATTTAAGCAACTTAACAAGTAACGATTTCAAAACTGAACTTTATTTACCATGGAAATGAGATGTAAATCCATTCTTTAAAATATTGTGTGTGTGTGTGTGTGTGTGTGCGTGTGTGTGTGTGTGTGTGTGTGCGTGTGTGTGTGTGTGTGTGTGTGATAAAGTGTTTGATAAAACTAAACTTACCAATAATAGCAGGTCCATTGGGCCACATTCATGAATGGCTACACTAAGTGCAGCTATTGTGTAAGCAGTGCAGTGCACTGCACACATAGTAGTGTGCTATTTAGCATTCATTAAATGGCTCTACACTTAGTGTACCAATATACTTAACCTTTTTATGAATTGTTTATAAGCACAGTTTGTGCCTCTGAGTAGCGATTCAGTTGCATCTAAGGATGTACACTTCTCATTGAAACATATATGAATAGTAATGCAAAGGATATAGCAAGTTTGTTAGAAAATCAGAGTTAAGAGAATGCTGCTCACGAAATAAAGAGATGAAAAGACCGGCAGTAATGAAAATATTTGTTTTATAGTCAGTGAAATATCAGCTTTATTGTTGCTAAGATGACATTCATCCATATATCAACTGGCAAATTACAAAGGACAGCTTTCAGAGCTTGTTTCTGATGCAGTTTTAATGTGAATTGATGCAATCTCACATCTTCCTTATATGTAGGATACATTTTCTTCTTCCTCTTATATATCTGTGTCTGTGGCAAAGAGACAATAATCTCCATTTTGTGTTGTTAATTCATTGGGATGCTACTTGTGTAAACATATTAATATTTAAGTAAAAGATGTTTTTGTTGAAGGACAGCAAAGTGGAGTTAACATCATAAATGTACATTTTAATTAAATGCCTCATAATATTTCCTTTATATAACTTTTTCTCTGCATATTTTGCATGCCATTTGGCCTTGTACACTCTTAACTTGCAGTGGTCTCAAAACGTGGGCAACAGTTTGCTACCTAAGGTAAAAATTGCAAAATTTCATTTGAAATGTCATCAGTAACACAATTGAGACTGGTGTGGGTATACTTTCATTAGCAATCTGGACAGTACTCAATGGGCGGCACAGTGGTGCAGCGGTTAACGTTGTCGCCTCACAGCAAGAGGTTCACCGGTTCGATTCTCGGCTGGGGTGCCTTCTGTGTGGAGTTTGCATGTTCTCCCTGTGTTAAGACATGCATCTGGAACATTTCTCCCCGGGTCTCTGCTGAAAACAGGCTCTGTGGAACCTAGTCAGACTTTCCCGGTCAACAAATGTTAAATAAATAAAAAAATAAATAAAGAAATTCTACTTGTCCACTTGCTATCTCTGTGGCACAAGGTATATGCAAAGGGAGCTTAGAGAAACAATTCACACAATGTAGGGTTTAAATCCAGTTTACAGATATTTTTTTATGACTGGATTCAGAATAAATATTGACACCCAGTGCCATATATGAAATGAACAGGCTAAAGTCTGTGATATATTTATTTTTATTTATTTATTTATTTTACATTTGTTAACCAGGTAGTGTCCATCTGGCAAGTAGCCCATTTTCAGTGGAGATCTGGGGAGAAAAGCTCCATAATAATAGTGCAAAAAAGATTACAAACATTTTACAAAGATTTACAAAAAATATACAAAAAGTTTAACAGTTCCTACAATCACAAGTTACAAAAAGAGAATGTAAGCAGAAAACATTACATTTCCTAAGCCTTACTACAAACAGTAATATGTAACTCATTAGATACATAACTAAAATAAACAATTTTGGTATTTTTATTTGGTAGAAGTAAGACAAGAAGAAGATAGCAGAAAATAAATGATTGATGGCACGAGAAACTATCCAGGACTATTACAGGAGCATAGCCATTTTTGAGTAAGGTACTCTTTTATGAGTTGTTTGAAGCTATGACTATTTGTGTTTTTTTAGGATATTCTGGGGTATTAGGTTCACTGTTTGGCTACTTTATAGGAGAAGAGTAATTATGGGACTTTGTTACCTTGAGTATAAGCTTATCAGATGATCTAAGGGTCCTGGGGTTGGTATTTAGTTGCACTAGGTTGGAGAGTGCAGGGCAGTTTTCAGGGTTGTGGATAATGGAGTGGGCTGATAGAGCTATAACAGATTGGGAAATCCAAGGCAGTGTAGTTTTTGAAGAGCAAGGCAATGATGAGTTCTGTTGGGTATATTATCTGCAAAGTTTGCTATTTTATTATAGCAGGAATCAAGTAGATGTTGTGACACCAAGTATTTTTGTTTGGGTAACTGGTTCTATTATAGTGCCATTAGTGGAGTAGATGGAGTGAGGAGGTGGGTTTCTTTTGGATTTTCTGTTGGAGAAGATCATTAAGATCATTAACTTTGTTTTTGTTTGGGTTTAGGGTATGTTGAAGTTCATTTAGGTAATTTTAATATCTAGAAATTATATTTGCAGTTAATCCTGGAGTTCTTGTGGTGGGGGAGCAGAGCAAATAACAATAACATTGTCTGCATATTGAATGATAGAAGCAGATTTAGTGGTAGTGTTTAGACTATTTGTGAATAGAGTGTTGAGGAGTAGTTGGTAGGATATATGATAAAACTCTTACCTGTAGTCCCTGTGAATTGATGTTACAGATGTAAATTCACCTATTCTCGTTATTAATTACAATATGTACAATGGATGTTGTGACACATGACATTGTGTAAAGTGCGCTAATGCAAAAATAGTAACACGAGTTATGTGGACATATGTGTCATATTTATTGGAGAACATATCCATATCTCACAAATATTCATCATTAAAGTAATACGATATATTGTAAACGTTGATGTCATCAGAATTGTATGTACTGTGGCAAGAATAACCTCCTGTCATTGTTTGTGAGACCCCTTTCAGAACAATTGCCATTACATGAAATCCTGATGATGTGTAACCTAAATGCTACTTGTAATGCTGCAAGCAGATGTGAAAAGGATGAATGTGTCATGCTAATGCTATAACTGCTGTGTTCTTTGCTACATATATCCATTAAATATGTTACTTTGTAATACAAGGTATTTTTTAGAATGCCTTTTGCAGTTCCACTCCACACAGCAGTATGCAAATATGGCCTAAGCAAAAAAATTAAAATTTTAATTTAGGCTGCCTTCTGTAGTTCAGACAGACTTGGTGCCAGTGCATGGTTGTCAGCACTTTGGATAGTAGCCATTGAAGAAAATGTAGCTGTCAGGTCACTTTCTCTGTGGCACAATATGTAAGCAAAGTGAGTTTAGAGAAATAAGATGAGTGATGTAGGATTCAAATCTAATTTGCAGATACTTTCACAGAGGAGGTCAGCCCACCATTTGTCACGACATTTTGATTCGGAATGTAATATTAAATACAGACAAGTACCACAACTATATTTATTGCAACACATGTATCAGAAATGCTTGCAACTGAAGCCCAATATAATGTGTGTAAATTATGTTAAAAGCATGACGATGATATTTATTTAGAATGGAGTTGCACAGGTATGATTTTCACAATATTGTTATTATAATTATTATGAGTTATTACATATAAGATCTATGTGTTTAGCACAGTGTGCCTTGTAAATTGTGTATGTAATGTAACCCAATATGTATTATTCAGGTCATGCAACTTCTTGCATCTGAAATGTATTTACAAACATAAATACTCTTTTATATAGAAAAGTAGTGCCATGAATAATTAAAGTCACACACATACAGACATCTCTGAAGTATAGCTCTAGTCATTCTTACATTAACATAGTTCTAATGACTCTGGTAAAAAGTAAGTTTTCCTATGGTACTGACAGTCAATAAGGAAAGTTTAACATTTTATCCATGTTTTTTTTCTCATGGGTTTGCTTCCCAGGTTGTAATACTCAATCTTACCAGTGTGCCACTCCCAGCAGGCCCACTAGTCATACTATTTTCTCTCCAACCAATCATGATTATAACAAGCATATCATTGTTTAACATTGGAACATGTGCCAAAAGTTTTAGCATTGCAAATGGCCAAATCTCCCTGCCATTTTTCACAACTCCTATGCTCTTTGATGTAATCAGTCTCAATCTATCTGCCAAGCCTCTCCTGTGCTGCCATTTGCATAAATGTAGTTGGCAAGGCTGTGCATCTTATTGCACAAGCTGTTACACATGAGATCTGAATTGGGCACCAGTTCAGAACCATGTTTATAGCTTGACTGCTGCCATAGGTCTCAACCTCTTAAGAGGCCAATGTGGGTCACAGACCCTAACAATGTGTGACAAATGGTCAAAATGTGGAACACCCTATTTTCGCACTGCGCGAAATGTGCCATTGCCATGGAGCATGGTAGAACATCTGTAAAATCCAATAAGACACTTCTCAGATCCAAAACCTTTATTTTATAATCTGCTATTCTAGCCTGCCAATATATCATGGAACAGTCTAGCTCAAATTCCCAGTTCCTATCTTGCTGGGCAACTGGACACACACCATTGGGGTTTATAGCCAGCATACACTGGCTAATAGGGACACATACATCCCATCCACTGTTAGCATGAGTTCTTGGTGTAAGTCAGAGTAGGCCAGGTCCTCAATCCACTTATCACTAGCATATACCCATGTCCGTTTGGTAACAGTCAACATGATCAAATCACTCAGAGACACATTTTACACCATCAAGTGGCTAGCCCTGCCACTGCACTCTGTCTGTGATCTGGGTTCTCCTACTGCGCACCACAGTAGATGCCAAAGCAGCTGGTCTATACAACTCTTCCCCTTATAAGGCACCATATTGAATCTATTTCCATTCGAATGCAATAGCTGAAGGTCTAAGCACTGATGACTCAACAGAATTTGACTGCAGGAGGGGATAACAAGGTCAGAAGCAGTTGGTAGTGGGTGCAGCAGGAATCAAGAAGGTCAGGTAAGTGAGGAGACAGGATATGAATTAGGCAATGAAGGAAATGGGGACATCTCAGGGTAGCCTGGGAAAGCTCTGAGTTGAGCACACATTATGTGGTAAGTCCTAAAGGTTAATGAAGACCGAATTCTCCAAGCACGTCTATCCTTGTGTCAAGCACCTAACTTTCATTCATAAATGATGTTTTTGCTACCTCTGAATAGTAAACTGCAGGGTAAAGCCTGACTAGACTTTTGCAAAAATTCAATGTTAAATGTGTTTTAAGCAAATTAGTAATTAGTGGCTTTACATTGAAACATAGAAACATTGCAATGTGTTTTAAACAGCTATACCAAAACAGAAGAGTAACCATTCCCCTGTTCCAAAATGGGTCACAGTAGCATCGTGAACCTGCACATTGCAAAAATAATGGATGGTGAAAAATAAGCTGATAAATGAACGGTACAGGAGACTAAGTAACACATTTTAATATACCACCAAAAACAATACTATAAAAGCCATGAGTTTTTGGACTTGTAAGCAAAACCTGTTAAGAACTCATCAGAATGGATACCGACAAAGCAGACCTCTATTAACACGTAGAGAATGCAAAACAGGTTAGCTGGTCATACCTCAAGAATTTTCTCCAGGTCTTCAGGTGAAAGGCAGGGGTACTGTTCCTGGATTTTTACCGTTTTATTCTTGTATTCTGTCACAGCATTCTGAAAATTTGGCTCTTTTAGCACGTGAAATATTGCAGCGCCAATAGACAAGTAAAAAATTATAGCAGATGTTAAAACAGGTCCACAGTCCACCATCATAAGCTCGAATACTAAACAAATTGCAACAAGTGTTTTTTTTTTGGTTCCTTAACTAATCTTCACATACATTCTCCTCCTGTCTTTAGAGTTGCACTTCCAAAACTTAGCTCAAGTTTATTTGAATTTTGTGCTTGCTCTGCAAAGCAGCGCACGCGCCTGAAACAGAATTACTTTATTTTCTGCCAAAAACTTTGAAAAATTTGGTGACTAGTGTTCAGAATCACTGTTTTTATGAGTAGAGGGATATGTTTTACTTTGAATCGCGAATAACGTTGTAAAGGATTGCTTTTTAAAATAGTGTTACCCCCCCAAAAAAAACTTTGCTATGCTTGTTTTGCTCCTACTTTTGAAGCAAGTAGCTGAATATGTTTTCTCAGGTTGGTATGACCAAGAGCTTAGTTAGTGAGGAGTTGAGAAACTAAAGGGGTGGAGGTAGGAGATCCTCCCCAATAGAGAGAGGGAAGAACAAATAAATCAAGCTGGTAACAAATTCGCCTTGTTTGATAATTAATTGGTTAGATGATGTGATCCTGGAATGACTGCTCATTATTGATTTCTTTTTGTTCCTGTAAAAAGAAAATAAAGTTTTTGTCTCACTTATGGTATGTAAATGTCATCACTGCGCCTGTCTAATTTTCTCATGGCTGTCATGTTTCAGAAGCTGGAAGAACAAAATGAGGAACTGGAGCTGTTCAGTTATGAAAAAACTACTTAAACGAGTCACTGTCTTCTTTTCTACTTTCAAGACGCGTCCCGCACTTCAAAATTACTACCTAGGTTGGTAAGTCACGTCCACACTGTGACGTCTGTGATTGTCTCCTCCCCATCAACTTTTCATTAAAGGGTAGAAGCACAAGCCAAACCAAAAACTCCTTACTGCAGCAAAAGGAAGGTCCCAGCAGCCAAGCACAAGCCCCAATTTTATACTAGGTACCTGGACAATATTTTCATACTGATAGATGGAAAAGTGAAAGAGGTGGAAAACCTAGTGTCCTACTTTAATAATACAACTTCATTTTTAAAATTTACTTTCACATGTAATGAAACTAATATTGCCTATTTGGATGTCTTATTGAGTAAGGACTTACATAAAAACAACTATTTTGCAAACATCTATAGAAAGGACACATATTCTAATGCCTTCCTTCATTTTACTAGTTGCCACCCTTTGGTCCAAAGGAGGTCTGTAGTAAAAGGACAATTAGGGCTGCCCGCATGGTGACTAGGGAAGGCGACTTTTCAGGAGAATGTGATAGATTAGGAAATATGTTCTCCAAAAGAGGATATCCCACCCAACTGATCAGGGAACTAACCGAGGAGGTAAAAGGGAAAAGATTGAGAGGCCTTTACCAACCCATCCTGTTTGATATACAGGAACTAGGTCAACAGAACTCCCAAATTAGTGACAAAATCACAGAAAAAGCTTCTTTGGTCGGGGTTAACCTAATCACAAAGTTTAGTTTGGATGGTTATAACATCAGAGAGATCATCTATAAAAGCTGGGAGATTATTAGATCTGATGCTGTATTGACCTGTAAACTGAAAGACCCCCCTAAAGTAGTGTTTAGAAGGGGAAACAAAGTGTTTATTATCAAAAAAGAAAGAAAATAGGCAAAGGATAGTAAAAGTAGATATGACTAAATGTGGTAGATGTACATATTGTCCATACATGGACATAGGGGAAAGATTCGACATCAGAGGGGTGGACTATATGACCCCACAGAGATTTGATTGCAATACAAAAGGTGTAGTTTATTTGGCATGCTGCCAGAATTGCCCTGTTTTCTACATACGGAAAACAGACCGGAAATTTAAGGAAAGGGTGTATGAACATCTTTACAGCACCTGAACCTTGAAACAGGACAGCGCAATTGCTAAACATACCCTAGACTGTTCTATGCATTCATTTAAATTTAGAGCTATAGACTCAATTAAGGTGGATGAAATGAGAGGAGGTCCTAGTTCTTTGATGTTGGAAAAATTAGAATTAATGTGGCAAATACAGACCAGAGCCTGCCAGTACCCAGGAGTGAATGAATATCATTCAATCAAATGTATATTAAAACTGAAAAGTTTAGCAAGATGACGGAGATTAATAGCTGAGGGGACACCTTACTTAGGGGTTGGGGACTAGGTTCAATATATTTATTCAGCAAACATGTTTATATTAATTCTTGACATTTTTGATATTTTCTATATCACTATGGTTGAATTTAAACTGCTAATTTTTAATGTCTTTAGGACATATTTATTTTAAGTGCAGTTACATGTTTATGTGTAGTTGATGGGGTCTTTATGTACATTTTTAACATTTTAAATATATTTGGAAGTTTAAGAGTTTTTAACATTGGCATAGGATTTTATTTTAAAGTGTGAAACACTTTAGAACACCCGACTGCAACGGGTTTAATTGACCATACCGCTATCCAGGGTTTGGGTGTTCATGTGGAATAGGTTACAGTGGAGCTTACTAAGTACAGTACTGTTGATTTAAATTCAGACTCCACTACGTAGTGCTGTTACATATACTCGTAACTGACAAGGTGGAGGTGAATCGTAACAATTAGTCAACAATGATAGAAACAGTTCAACTATTTTTTATGACTAAAGGACAAAAAATATTTTTCCAACTTGGATATTGTATTTATCAAAAGAATGTTGGTTACTACCCGAGTATGGATAGACAGGTAACATCAACTGTTTTATTTCAGTTTGCGAATGTATCAGTTGTAACGGACTGCATTTAACTAGTCATGTATCCAGCTAGCCGTAAAGGTTTGAAATCATACTAAATCGAATATGGATTTAATGTTTTAGTGAAAGTTTGTTAGAACCTTAGGTTTAAAGCTGCTGTAGTAAAGTCCGGAATGTTGAGATTATTGACTGAAGCATTGCATTTGGAAATGTGAATGCAAGCAGGATTGCAGTACTGTTTGACACTGAATTGCAAAGCTATCATATTGAAATGGTTGGTATTAACTTAATGAATTAATTAAAGGAGTGTTAATTAGACATTGAGTAGGGTATTTAATGAGTTGCTTTACACTTGAAACTTTGTCTGAGGAAGTCTCACTATCAGTGAGACGAAAAGCGCTTTATGATATTTTTGCTGTTTGCTGTTTGCTGTTTTTAAATAAAGAAGTGTTTGTATTGTGGACTTAGCTACTAACTACGCCTTGGCTTTTTGTGGGCTTGTGCTTCGCTGCTGGGACCTTCCTTTTTCTGCAGTAAGGAACTTTTCATTAAACTCAGCAAGCCTGCCTGTCCCTATCCAGTTTTGGAAAATTCAGATAGACACAGTTTAGATGTAACTTACTAACTCGACAAAAATTGCAAAGCAGAACCACAGCTGCAAAATGCGGAACAGTGGAACAGTGGGGCTTAATTAATCACACATGCGGAGCGTTCCGCACAATCCGGAGCACTTGGCTGCTCAGACTGCTGCAGGCATGTCTGGCGATGGTAAAGATGATGTTTCATTTTTATCACAAATGTGGGGTATTAGGGACTCCAGGATTTTTGTGGCACTTCTCATGAAGTGCTATAGCCAAAGGCTGCTGCAGAGGGATTATGCCAGGTCTCAGTATAAGGCTGAGGCTTGGAATAGATTGACTAAGGTTGTCTCCAGTGCAAGTGGCATCCCATGCACCAGGGGAACAATGTCACCACCACTACAGTGACACAAAGAGGTGCAGGTGGGACCACCTGAGCTGAAGACAGGATAGACTGTAAACACCCCTCAGTTGTGTAAGTATACTTACCTATCACCTGTCTATGATATGGCATTAATTAGCCAGCCAATGCAGTTGTTCATTATGCTTTCAAATATCTTTTTTCTTTTCTCTACAGCTGCAGCATAGACTGCAGAAAACCATGAGGTGCATCAGGAGAGGCACAGGGTAAGCATGCATCAAGGCTGAAGAAAGGCAGAGAAGTATTTTCAGTCAACCACTGTATATCATCTTGAGCAGGCATGCTTTACCTTTGATATCAAGTATAAAAGCCTGCTCCAATAGCACTTGGTTACTGTATTAGACAATGAGTACATAAATTTAATTGTGTGGATGTTCAATACCCAGAAACACTCATTAGATTTTTTTTTGGGATATTATTTATGAGATATAAACTACAATAGTGTATGACATTAACAATTACATTTTGGCAAATGCAGTTATTAACTTTGCAAGCAGATATCTGATATGGCATAGCAAAATACATGACTCTATTAGTTATATCATACCATTGTGACTGACTGATATTATGGCACATTATTGCCTCTCATCAAATCTACACATTGGCAAGGTATACTTCTTTATTTCTCATATTGGTTTATTGGTTTTTATGTTTTGAAGTAATAAAGTAATGCGACATGCCATTGATTTAATTCTCTCTTTTTTATCTCCCCCTTCCTATCTCTATCTCTGTTTTTTGTTTATTCATATGTAATTGTTTTAATACATTGCTGATGATAAAAAAACACAGGGAGCTAGAACAACCATTGCAGTTTGGTCCACCATACTGCCACACGTGGCTGCAGCAGCAGCACCACCCCAAGCAGCACAGACAGCTAGCACATCTGGGTCACAACCTGTCAGCTTCGCCTCTACAACTCTTTCCCTACTTGCTCCACCTGCGTCAGGTTAGCTCTGCCCCAGCTGCTGGTGCAATGGCACCCTCCAAGAGCAGTAGTAGTAGAGGTGACGATTTTGTCACCTGTCACGAGCTGACAGGGCTGGTGAAGAGTGTATTAGAGAAGGGCTGTTGTACTTGAATCAGCAGGTTTGAACAAGTCCTGTGTCATATTGCCAAAACAATGGCATGTCTAGCACTGTCTCAGGCCAACTGACTCAGGGACATTAATGACAGTTCTGAGGGTCAGGATTCAATTTTCACTGTTTTTAAGCTGGACATAGATGCACCTCTGAGGCCTCTTAACTATCCCCAATCATGCTATCCCCCAACCTTTTGTGACCATTAACATCCATGTCTGTCTTATATGTCCTGTATGTCTGTTCCTGCTATCTAACCTAACCTACTCACCTGACCCTGTCATTCTTAATTACCTTACCCAGGATTCCCCTCTATCTTCAAAAAAAGAAAGAAAAATGGGCACCTGTCCCCACCTCGCCTGTGTGTTATCTTGACACATTTGATTTGGTCCAATTTGATATATAACATTATTCTGTTGATGTCACTCATCCCTGGTGTGGTGACTCTTCAAAGTCATGAAGCTGTGTGTACAATACTACATTTATGCTCTGAAGAAGTGGATATCTATTGTGCTCTCCTACCAACCTCCTGTAAATTCCTGTATTCCTTCCCCCATTCTCTACCTCCTGCTTGCCCCATTTCCCCATTTATACTACTGTCCTATCAACCCCTTTTTTCACATTTCTTCTGGCCCAAAAATAGAATAACACAACACACATGGCCAGAAATGCCCAATCAAAATATCCTTCACTTTTTGCCCTCAGCATTTTCATGGAAGTTGGCAGTGCACACCACTACTGAGTGATGGTGATTGGCATTTAATTTTCTATGGTAAAAGCTAAAGATTTTAATTTCAGCTCAACTAGTTATGGTCACTTCACACAAATGTGCTTAAATCCACTGAACTATAGGAATACAGAGCGCATGCACTACATTAACATTACATCCTAATGACAGCTCCAAGTGCATCTGCAGTTAACTCCTACTGACCTCTGTAGGCATCAAATATTGCTTGATCATATTTGTATCAATAATTCCAAAACCATGCTATGTACAAGGTTTTAAAATTTTCCATCTTAAAGCTTACACAATTACAAACTCAGTTGATTAATATTTGACCTCTGTCTAGTGTAGCTAATTAGATACTAACTGTAGTTTTTATGATATTATTTTATATACATATAATTTTAATATTTTTCTAAATATCTCATCAACCGAGTAACACAGACAGAACTCCTTAGCCTTATATGAAAGTTCTCAGCTAGAGGAATAAAATGTTGCTGATAGTATGTATTTAACTTGAGTAGTTGCTGAAATATTGTAAGATGTTTACAAAATATTGCAAATGTAATAGTTACTGTGTTTTCTGCGACATATAAACTATGGTTTAAGACCTAGAACCTAAAAGAATACTACCACTATAAACTAGTTTGTGCTGAAGGATTTACCATTTATACTTATTTCATAATCCCTATGGTTCCAAAGATATGAACATTTGTTTGAAATGTGAGGGCATAATTTGATTCTGTCAAAAGGCTTAGGCTCCATCCATTGAAAGTTACAGAGCAAACTTCCTGAGCACTACTAGAGTGAATGAACAGTTACTTTAACAGTTCCTAGGCCAGCTGCTGGATAGAATAAATTAGATGTTCCTATGTGGAGTGCTAAGATATTTCTCTTATCTTTAGACTGATGTTTTTGCATGGTGTCATGGGTTTGATTACAGCTGTATGTTAAATTATTATTACATGATATTTTACATTCCTATCATATGTTAAACAGCAAACTTTTGTATATATTTCCACCTACAGCATTTCATTAACCAAGAAAATGTTTAGAAAAACATTTTATCCCCAACACATAGACTTAGTAAACCACCTGATTTATGCATACTTTTAAGGTTTCTAATCCATGCAGTTGCTGATTCTTATTAACTATTTTAGTACAATATTTTATGTGCATCTGTTGCCTATCTATTGTTTTGAGCTGCCATCGGCATGCTTCTTTCATAATCTACTTGCTCCCTGTCTAGGTCTATTTCCCTTTTTCCTGTGTCATCCCTCTGTCTCCTCAACAGTTGCACAATATCTGGTACCTAACAGCAGCCGTACCTTAGGGGAAATGGAAACACAGAACTCTTGGTAAAACCTTGAGAGTTTCTGCCTTTGGCAGTGTTACTCTGGTGCCTTTGTGTTTCTGTGCATAACTGCATACAGTCAGGATAATCTTCTCTTGAACAGGCTGAAGAGTTTAAGGTATACCATGTAGGGTGTTCCAATCTCAAATATAGTTAGGAAGCATTCAGCACTGAATTATTTTGCATGCTTCTGGCTGTAATGTACACCTTATGTAATGTTGAAATTGTCATTACTGTGATGAAGCCTGATGCCTACATTCTCCATTGTCTCATTGTTTTCTGACCACCCCTTCACAACAGTATACATAAGGGTATGGTGTCACATTTTCTAGTTGGTGTGCTGACATAATTCACGTCTGTAAAATGCTTTTGGCATAGCGACATAAGTTTGTATCCAGAAATATGTGAATGCCATATGTAATGTTGTATTTATATTACTATTATGTGTGCAAGTGTTGCTTAAATATCTTAGTAGTCTATCATTTTCCTGCTTATGTCTCAGTCATGTGTTTACTTTTTGAGCCTTGCTGCCTCCTTATTGGAAACACTTATTGTACATAGCATGACAGATTACTTATCAGGAAAAAACATAACAGTAGCACACTGCACAGATGATAAACAAAGGCTCAGAAAATATGTAGCATTCTTTGTCTCTATCTCTGTCTCTATTTTTTGATAAGTTCCCACTTGTGTATCATCACTTTTAACTGTTTCATATTTATTATGCTGTTGGATGTAATGTACACATTATGGGATTTTACAATTGTCATGAGTACAATGAAGACTAATACATAAATTCTTCTTTTCTTCAATCTGGTGTTAGCTTTGAAGTTTGTGATGTAGAAGTTCCTATGTGGTATGGTTAGCTAACACTTAGGTCTGATGATTTTTTTTTTTGAATACTGTCAAGGTTTGAAAACAAATGTATGGCAAAGAGCTCGTCACTGATTTGTATGTCTCCTTTGCGTGTAACTGCTGGCTGCACAGTTTCTTGACACATCATTATTCTACTGCAGTATTAATATGCTGGATCCCTATTGGGAACACTGTCTTTTACAGATCATGCCTGAATAATTATGATGATAAACCAAAGAGTAACACAACACAAATATGTGCAGAAATGAACAATAAATTAATCTCTTAGTATATCTGAATGCCTGTATGTGTATTCTTGCCACAAAATGTCCTTCTCTTCCCGTCCTTTCTTTGTCATCAAATAAACCTCCTTGATTCAAAACTGTTTCCATAAGCCATGTTGCCTCTAGCAATAACTTTTGTCTATTATGTGTTTCATAATATACCTACATCATACATATCAGGAGAGAAAGACTGCAACCATCATGAGAAATGTGTAGATCATGACACAATAAACAAGAGCATAACACTTATTTGTTTTGTATTCCATCAGGTTCAGACATGGTCAAATGTGTATACTGCTTATTTGTGTGAAGTTCAGCACACAGTACTATAGAGTATTCATAGGTGTATATTAGGGTAATGGCCACTAGGATCCTGATAAGCCTCTTTGTGCAATCCAAATGTGGCGCACAGATTTGATTTATATAGGGGGTGATTTAATGACTACCCCTGATTATCAAGACACATAGGCAACAGACTGCAGTGAATTTCCGTTTACTCATCCATTGGTCCAAGTTGCACTTGAATAGGGATAGGGAGGAACTCTGCTTCACATGGATGCAGAGAACGGGAATTCTCTGAGAAATATATCTTGTCTCTCCAACATGTCCTATTTATGTGAGATGCAAACATTTAGTTCTTTTAATGTAGTAGCTCTGATGCTGGTTGTCTTATGGATGTGCAAAAGGTTCATCAAAACTGAGTCCAGAGATACCTTGTATGCCATGCAAAGATCACTTCTCAGAAGTCTCTATGATACCGAGTAAAGAGACAAGTCTTTGAGGTGATCAGCATAGAACATTGTGTTTATTCCTTCTATTCTTTTTGTAAGGAATCTTTGTGGACATTCCATTTGCTACATGTGTCAAGTACATAACAAAGGGGGCATAACACTCTATGATGAATCTGATGAGGGCCAGATACAGAGTTATAATGATTTCTCTGGGCCTAAATGCCATGACCTTGCTCCTAACTTGAGAAACATAGAAGGATTTTCTTACTACCTTGGATGGATGTTGGTCAAAGACTAGATTACTATCTACATGACTTCCCATATCTCTGACTAGTGAATCAACTTTTAAGGGTGTCTTATTAATGACATAGTTACCTGGGGTGGTAGACCTCCCAAAAGGTACTATAATGAATTTATTGGTATTGAGTCTTATTCCACAGCTTTGGCACTAATCATTTGTCATTGTTAGACCTTCCTGAAGGGTGTTCTCATCTTTGGGTATTCAGTGATTGCTCACAGTTTGTAATCATATCCAAACTTGGTTAGCCAGATGCTTTTGACATTGACTTTGACATTTGAGAAGCAGATGCCAAAGAAAAGTGGGCCTAGTTTAGAACCTTGGGGGACTCCACTGGTGACCAGCCTTTTTGTGGAGATGGCCTCAACAGTTCTAACCTCCTGGGTCCTATCAGTGAGCCAGATAGACATCCAACATGTATAAAGGGGCTTATACTTAGTTCCATAAGTTTGTTGACAATGCCTGAGTGGGGTATTCTATCAAATGCTTCAGCCAGATCTTGGTAGAGAGTATGCACACATTTTCCTTTGTCCATTGCTTTAATGAACTTTTCAAAGAAGTCCACCAAATTCAGTAAACATGGCCTTAAGGATATGTGGGAAGAGACTAAACAAAGGATAATACAAAAACTGTGAAAATGGAACCTTTGTTATATAGATATGGATAGTAATATACAAGCAGTCAAAATGTTTTTAGTCCCTTTAGTCTTATAAACAAGTCAGACATATTTTTATCAACCAGAGGAAAAGCTGTGGATAGCAATTAATAAAGAGCTGAAGGACTTTGTCTGAGTGGGGAAGATGACAAGAGTCAAGTGGGATAAGCTGATTCTTCCAGTAGAACAGGGCGGATTGGGATTACCCAATTTGAAGGGGTATTTCAGTGCTACACAGTTAAGGTTCCTATGCATAGCACAAGCAGAAAACTATAATTCAAAGTGAAAAGGGATGATGTTGAAATAGGGGAAAGCTCAAAAAATAAGGATAGACTGGGATTTTGGATGCAGGCCTTTAGGAGAATAACACTGATCATACAGAATAATATATCAATAAAGTAGCAGAATGTATTCTAAGAGCTAAGCCAACATGGGAATGGCGAAAGAAGATTTTTTACCAGTAGTGATGACTGCAATTAGGGATATAGACAATAGGCAAGAGGGGTGGAAAACTGGCAAAGGAACCCAGGTATTTGGAGCAAATAACTAGACAGAGAAAGATGATAGAATGGGAATTTGTCAAGAATTTATTTTAACTGCAGGTTAGAGATTGCCTTCCCTATCAAGGATTGATATCAAAGTATAGGCAAACAGAAAGCAATGGGGGGGGGGTCTTAAATGAAAGATCAGCACTGGTAGAGTTTTTCGTAGAATCTAGAACAGAAGCTGCCATTAAAAAAGGAATAATTACTAGAGCATATAAAATATTGCATGATAATTATAAGAATCAGTCAGAGGAAAGGATTGGGAAGAGAGATTGGATAAGCAATTCACAAAGAAACAATGGGGCATATATGTATGTCTCCCAAATATGCAACAAAATCTAGAAGATTTAGGATTTTTGCTTGGAAATGTTTACATAGATATTTTTATACTCCAAGTAGACTCCAGAGAATTTTTCCTCAGGTAGATAGCAAATGTTGGAGGTGTGAGAATTTTTCCTCAGGTAGATAGCAAATGTTGGAGGTGTGACAGTGAAGAAAGAGAAAATTGGGAACCTATTTTCTGGAAGTGTAGTGAGCTGGTGGACTTTAAGGATTCCCTGCAAGATGCACTCTCAGAGATGTTGGGTGGGCAGATTGGTATGATGATGGAGATGATTTCTCTGAGCTGTTATACAGAATCAAAGTTGTCTAGACATGATACGGCCTTGCTATCTTTAATTATGGTGGCTGCTAAAAAAAAGCAATTACTAGAAAATGGAAAACAAAATCTAAACCAACTGTATTAGAAGTAGAAGTAGTGAATATAGTAACAGAGATAAAACAAATGGAATTAAGATGTTTAGGAAAAGGTAGGAGCAAACTATCTAGGACAAATGGGAATTGTGGGAATAATACATACAGGGGAGTAATGAGGTTTAAAAAAAGGCAGGACATAAATGAGCTATGTAATGTTTGAATAAGAATGATTGGGTAGATTATAAGTGATGTATAATGTTTACAACTGGGAGTGTGTCAGTATGGTTTGTGATATAAAATGCTTGCAACTAGGATTGTGTTGTTGTTTTTTTTTCATTTATATAAATGTATGATTGCTTATATCATAAGTGATGGTTTAATAAAGATGTTTATTGTTTAAAAAAGGGAAGGAATTGAATAATCTATGTAATGCTGCTTAGGTTATATGATACAAAGCAATATATGTGAAGCATAATGTTTGCTATTTTAACCTGTTATAACAGTTTGGTTATTTTTATATAAATGTAAATATGCCTATGTCACAAGTGATAGTTCAATAAAGGTGTTAAAAAAGTCAAACTGGTATGGATCTAGTGTCTTGATGTCTCCTATGTCCTTATTTATAATTTCCATGCTAATTCTTTCCATGGCTTTGCAAATAAGACTAATCAGTCTAATGGACCTGTAGTTGCCAGGATTTCTTGAAGGTCTTCCATTATGAAGGGGTGACTGTCACATTTCTCCATTCAAAAGGCACAAAGCCTGTGCCTGTTTTAAGATTATAGATAAATAATGACTCCAGAGGTCCTGACAAGTCATATTTTAGACTGCTCAGAATTCATCCTGAGATGTTATCAGTGCCCGGTAAGGGTGTGTTCTTGGCTTTAGCGAGCACAGCCAGTACATACTTCTTAGGTATAGTTGAAGGGGTTAGTGTCCTGCAGAGTGATACAGGCAACAGAGAGACCCAAGAGAGACTTTTCCAGATTTAAGTATTTTTTCTCTGTTTTTTTGCTCCGACTGCCTTTTCCCACCTAAAAAGTAAATTTCTACTGATCTGTGCTTTAAAAAGTTTAAATTGCATTTGCCTTCTGCTTTTTACAGTTTTTGCACTTGTTTTATATCAATTTAAGTCATTTTGTATTGTATAACTGTTGTAGGCTACACACTAAAGTGCGCTAGCCTGTTTATAGCATTTACAGTGTTTTCTGTGTGTTTTTCTGCTGTTTCCTGAAAAAAAAAAAAAAAATTCTCTTTTCTTGCCTTTGCTGAACTAGATTAGTCCAGATTTCAGGTTTTGCTGAATTCCGGACTGTGGTATAGTTTCCTGTGTTGCCCATATCCTTACTTGGATAGGAGGAAGCTTCTCTGTTCACCAGTGAGAGTGGGGAGCTTTGAGCAGCCTATCTGTCCCTGGAGGAGTGGTCTCAGCCCTGAAACTAGTAGATTATTGGCCGCTCTGGGTCAATTCCTATCTCTTTCAGTTTCCCTGCTTTAGAACCCGCATTTGTGTGGTTTTGCACGATTTTGTGCATAGCGCAGCATCGGGCAGCGCCACTTAAACGGGTTTAAACTATTTTTGGCTCCACAAAGTCTGCTCTTCACTTTTTCCCTTAGAACTGTGCTAAATCTCAAAGTAAGCACTCTATTTTCATTCTAAAGCCCTGCAGTTGCTCATATAAGTAATCCTATAAGTAAGCACTAATAAACTAAAGCACTACACCCTCTTATACTCCCTTTAAGTACTTGACTCCCTATTGGTCCTTTTTGATCAGTCAAAAAGTAGTTCCTTCTACTATTCTGACATGTCCAAAAGTCAGTTTCGGGTTTACTCTCCAGTCCAGCTGGTGAATCTTGGAATCTTGAGGCAATGTTACAACTGCCTTATGTACACAGACCACCCTCTCCTCCTCCCAACAAGCTCAAATATATGTGAGAGATGCAACTATATAGCCAAACTGGAGGCTCAGCTCTCTCAACCCAATACTGGCGCAGTCAGTCAGGAGGATTAGGTAACCACACACACCACAAATCCAGTCTCACATAGCCCTATCGCAACAGAAAAACAAACACATAAACACACAAAAACATACTCGGAGGCTCTAAATAAAAATCTGCCCAAGCAGCAGAGACCTCCAAAGCAGACATCCAAGCAACCTCTACCCCACAACAATACCCATGTATCACATAGTTCACAAAGTCAGTGTGCCATACAGTCACAGCCCTTAAGGCTAAACAACACACCTAATACACTTGTAATAGGCGAATCTGTTGTCAGACACACTGACGTCCCACTCAGCAGGCTGAACAAGGAGAAGGTCACTGTAAGCTGCCTGTCGGGTGCCAGGATCCGCCACATAACACAAGCACTCAGGTCATTCCAAAGCAAGTACAAATATGACTCCATCATTGTCCATGCTGGTGTGAATGACCTGAGACGTACCTCCCTGGACTACATGAAAAGAGACATAGAGGAGCTCTCTGATCATGTAGCCCAGGCCGGTATGACCCTGACCTTGAGTAGCATCTTACCCTCACCAAGAATGATGCCACAGTATAAAGACAAAATGATCAATTTTAACAATTGGCTAAAGTATTGATTTCATTCAAAGGGGATCCAGTGTCTGTCAGCCTGGGATGACATGCTCGACAAGCCACGTTGCTTCGCTAGGGACAGCTTGCACCTGTCACCCCTGGGCTTTTAAATACTGGCTAAGGCTCTTGCCACCCCCATAGTGCCTTTTTTAGGCAAGGCTCAAAAGACAAACCCACCTCCATAGACAACACAAAGAAAAAGAAACTAAGGGTAATACTGCTCAATGCCAGAAGTCTAAACCTCAAGATGCATGCACTCAAGGCTCTCCTCAGTATGGAGAATATCGATATCTGTGCAGTAACAGAAACCTGGTTCAAGGCTCCCGAGAGCACCCCAGCACTACCAGGTTATACCTCATACCATGCTTTTCCCACAAAAGGAGGGGGAGTATCCATATTCATCAAAGATACCCACACCTCCAGGTTAGTGGCACTGCAAGAAGCATCGGAGACCATCCATGTGCAACTAACAGTGGGAAAAACTGCCTTTCAGTTTGTAGCCTGCTACAGACCACCCTCCCAAACTCAGGAACCCCACTCGGCTTTCCTGAGGACACTGGAGAATATGAAGGTCTCTCCAAACACCGTTATATTGGGTGACTTCAACTACCCAAACATAGACTGGGAGCACTACTCAAGCCATAACACCCTCACCCAATGGTTCCTAGAATTTATAAACTCAAATGCTATGGAACAACTGGTCACCACTCCCACAAGAGGGGAAAACATATTGGACCTGATCATCACCAACATGGGGACTCTATGTTCCATATCAGAGGTATACCCCTCATTGGTAAGATCTGACCATAAATTAATCTCACTGGACATCCATATCCTGTCCCCACCACTAGCCAAGGAAACCACGGTGAAGAACTTCTCAAAAGCATATTTCACACTTCTCAAAACCGAGGTGGAGTCCTTCAAAGCCCCTGGGCCAGTGGAAAATATGGCCCAAGCCGCAGAATCCTTTACAAATGCTTTCTATGGACACCTACAGGAATGCATGGATCATGCTATCCCAAATAAAACCAAGACTCTTTCCTCCAAAGGCAGGAGACCTGTCTGGTGGACCCCAGCCATAAATAAGCTATACAACAGAAGGAGGAAGCTACTACATGATAGAGCAAAATCCCAAAAAGGGAAGGCATCTCTGATCAGTACTAACAAGAAACTACGATTCCTCATAAAATAATCTAAGGCCAGCTTCGAAAGAAAAATTGCACAAGATGCTAAAGATAATCACAAGGCCTTTAGTTATGTCAGGAACCTGGGTGGCAACTCCCAGATATGCTCTGAGTTAGTTCAAAATGACAAAAAATACACTGAACCCACATACATTGCCAACATCCTGGCAGACAGGTTCAGTGCAAACTTCCCCCCCCCCCCAAAAGAGCAAATGTCTATCCCAACAGAGTGTAGCCTCCCTGACATCACAGATGCACAGGTGAGAGCTTCCCTCTCCAAAGCAAAAAACACAGCATCAATGGGACTGGACAGTGTCCCGGGCTGCATCTTACACGAACTCCAAGAAGAACTGAACCCTCACATAAAGTCACTGTTCAATCTCAGCCTTACTACAGGATATGTACCCAAGGAATGGCGTACAGCAACAGTGGTCCTACTCCACAAAGATGGTGCCACAACAGACCCCGGAAACTATCGCCCTATAAGCCTGACTAGCCTGGTCTGCAAAGCTATGGAGAGTATCATCATGAAACTCATAAACAAAGACATTGGGAACCTCAAGACACTGGATCCTACCCAATTTGGCTTTGTTAAGGGCAGATCTTGCCTCTTGAATCTGGTCAACTTCTTTGAAACAGTCACCAAGGCCATAGATGAAGGGAAGGTAGTCCACACAGCCTACCTGGACCTCGCAAAAGTCTTCGACACAATAACCCACTCGGGCATCATAAATAAGCTCACCACCTTAAATATCAACCCCTATGTCACAAGATGGGTTGCAAACTGGCTCAGGGATAGAACCCACATGGTCAGAATTGCAGGTGCCATGTCAGACTCTAAATCAGTATTCATAATACATGAATTGGTGTTGATAATGGGTGACTCACATGGTTCAGAAGAGACAGTCACAAAATCACATACAAGAGTAGCCAACATGCAACTCAGGTAGACTTCCTCCTAGTAAGGAAAAGGCACTTGGGTAGAATCCATGATTGCAAAGTCATCCCTAGTGAAACAGTCGGTTCACAGCATAAACTGGTAGTTACCACAATCAGCTGCAAGCAGTGGTCAAAGAAGGCTCTAAGGTCAACAGAGACCAGGCTGAAGACCTGGAAGTTGACTGGAGAGAAAGTACAGCAGTTCAAGGAATTACTCAGGGCAGGAGGAAATAGGTGGAGTTGAAGAAGAGTGGCAGCGCCTAAAAACAGCATGTGTTAGGACTACAGAAAAGATATGTGGCCGAACAGGCATGAAAATTAGGAAAAAAGAAAGGAGGAGTGCAGGAAGAAGTGGGAGATTGAAAAGACTGACCAAGCTAGGAAGGACTACTGGTTGGCTAACAAAAAAACTAAGAAAGAAGTTGCAATAGCAAAGAATAGGGCATCAGAGGTACTCTATCAGCTTCTGGAAAGTGTCTCAGTAAGGGGCACAAAGAAACTATACCAGGTTGCAAGGCAAAGACAGAAAGATAAATAAGATAGTCAGACACCCTTCATAAGAGATTCCAGCAACAACCTGCTTACCAGCCCACATGACATCAAAGGCAGATGGAAGGAGTATTTCCAGCAGCTTCTGAATGAAGAAAACCCCACAGAAGCAGTACTGCCCCAGAAACAGCCTACAATGAGAATTGAAGAGGAGCCCATCTTAGAAGAAGTAAGAGCAGCACTAAGGAAAATGAAGTCAGGGAAAGCAGCAGGCTCAGATGAGGTCACAGCAGATATGATAAAGATGCTGGGTGAGCTGGGTACTAATTGCAGTGTGGAGACAGATGACTGGAGAATAAGCATACCAGTGTACAAGAACAAAGGGGACATCCACAACTGTGGACAGTACAGAGGCATCAAACTCCTACCACATTGCATGAAAGTTCTGGAGAGGGTGACTGATAAACGGATATGCAGAATAGTAGAGTGTAAGATGGGAGATGAACAGTCCACTGCTGTTCATACTGGTAATGGACTACATCAGCAAACAGGTTGATCTAGAACTTCAGCAAAGGATAGGAGAATGGAATGCAAATCTGAAGGCACATAGGATGAAACTAAGCACAGATAAGACAGTGGTAATGGCAGCAGATTGGGTAAATAAGAAGAAGCTGAGAATAGAGATAGATGCGAAGATAGTGGAGCAGTGGAACAGGTAAACAGCTTCAAGTATCTGGGAGGGGTGGTTGAGGAGAAGGGTAGTCTGAATGAAGAGGTCAAAGCTAGAATCAGAGGGGCTGCAGCCAACTGGCATAGAGTATCAGTTGTAGAAGAATGCCAAAGAAGCTGAAAAGTAAGGTGTACAAGACAAAGGCAGAACAGTTGAAGAAGCTAGAGGTGATGGAAATGAAGTGCCTGAGAAAGGTGGTAGGATGCACACTAGAAATGAGGACAGAAGAGGTAGCTCCAATTGCAGAAATGATCAAAGAAAACAGATTACGGTGGTATGGGCACATGTGTAGAAAAGCAGAAGACAATCTGGTGAGGGAGATTTGGGACAGACAGGAAGAAGGTAAGAGCTTCTAGCAAAGAGGTGGATGGATTGTGTGAAAGAAGAACCTCATGTAAATGGGAAAAAGGGGATGATGATGATGATGATGTCAGACTCTAAACCAGTTACAAGTGGCGTCCCACAAGGCTCAGTCCTGGGACCTCTCTTGTTTGGTATATATCTCTCTGAGGTACAGGCTAACATGGGAGGACTATGGCTGACCAAGTTCGCAGATGACTGCAAACTGGGTGCCATAATCGACTCGCCGACTGACACAAGCATCCTCCAAAAGGGTCTCACAGAGACAGATAACTGGTGCCAGAGCCATGACCTAAAGCTAAATGCCAAAAAGTGCATAGTCATCCCCTTTGGGAAAAACAAAGTGCCCACAAATTACCACATAGGTGGTAATCCATCAAGTATGGAAGAAGTAATTAGGGATTTGGGAACCCAAGTAGATAGCAATCTCTCCTTTGACAATCACGTTGCCAAAGTGGTTAGAAAGACCTTCTATATAGCCCACCTTATCACAAAAGGGTTCACATCTAGATCAAGAGAGGTCATTGTGCCCCACTACTCATCACTCATCAGGCCCATAATTGAATACAATGCCCCGTTTGGGATGTACCTTACCCGACACCTGCAACAACTGGAAAGACCCCAAAAGTTACTCACCAAGAGGATCAAGGGACTCAAAGAGATGCCCTACACAGTTAGGCTAAAGAAACTCCAGCTCTACTCAGTTGCTTACCGCCTACTCAGAGGTGATCTGTGCCTGAAGTATAAAGCCATGTCCAACCCAGAATTAATGGACATGCTCCACCTCAGGAAATCCAAATCCCTTAGAGCTACACGCTCCAGGGACTTAAACCTCAGCACAGAAATAAATAGGACATGCTGGAGGGACAGATTCATATCCCAGAGGCTCCCCTCACTCTGGAACAAAATCCCAATCCATGTTAGGCACAGTCCCTCAATGACCCTCTTCAAGAGAAATCTTGACATGTGGATGGGAGATTGCAGGTTTACCCCTGGGATCTCTTCTGTGTCCCTACTAGACAGAGGCACAGCAAACTAACCTCAAAAGGGCTATCTTCTGTGACCTACTATACAAAGGCACAGTCAACTAATCTAAAAGGGTGGCGAAAGCCAAACACACTCTGGCTAGGCTTATAAATGCCCTAGGGCAGATAGCCTAGTATCAGCCTATGAACCTATGAACCTTATGTCTGAAGGTATTTTTTGGGGGTTGATTGGGGGTGGTAAAGTTTAAACTGAATTTCTCCACAAACAGATTTGCTATATAGCCAGTCTCAGTGAGTATGACAGCATTAACCACCAGTTCAGCACACTGATGTATACTGTTCTTGAGGTTTCTGACAGAGCTGAAGAAGGCCTTATGGTTATCTTTCACTTGGGATGCCATCCTAACCTCAAAGTTGGTCATGCTTGATCTAATTGTCCCTCTTATTTGTCTAATTAGTTTGATGAGTGAATTTTTATCTTTATGGGAGTTATCTTTATTGATTTTTGCCATAATTGTTTTTTTCATTTCTTGAAACTCCTATTTAATTTGGGATACCACCAGAGCAGTTTGTTTCTGGAGTTAGTCCTGGGCTTACTTCTGGTAGGTACAGATTCCTCTATCAGCCATTGACATGGATGAGCAGAGTTTCTGAGAGCAATTAAGCATAGGCTGCTGTGTTCTCAGGGTTTGGAGGGCATTGAATTTTGGCAAACCATCAGTTAATAACAGGTAATTTGCATTGGAATAGTTCCTAACTCTTACTGATTTTAATAGAATCATTGAGTTGATTTTGAAGGTGACAGCTTTATGGTTGGACCTCACTAGGGAGGATAAGACAGTGGGGTAGGAGAGTGCAGCATTCTCCCTTATTTGTGAACATGAGGTCCAGTGTGTTGGAGCCTGTAGAAGGCATATTCACAATTTGGTCAAAGTGACATGCACGTATGCAGTCCAGGAATCGTTTTGCTTGTAGATTGGAGGGCGTGTAGGATTCCCAGTCTATAGATGGGGTGAAGTCTCCTATCAGTAGGGTGTTAGGTTGGATGGTAAATGTCTCCAGTAGGTCTAAATATGCATTGTGAGCTTCTTGAGGCATGGAGGGTGACATAGAGCTCACTAGATTATGGTACAGAATTTTGTCTATGGTGATTTGCATGTCCTGTTTGACCAACCTAGAGATATGCTTGATACTGATGTATATTGAGACTCCTCCACCTTTAACCCTTGTCTGTGCAGCTACTGGTCTAAAAGTGTGGAAGGCACTGAAACCTTCATTGCTGGGGTACTCCCTGCTACTTTAAACCATGTCTCAGTAACTGCACAAATGTCTATATCCTCAAGTGTGTGGAGGACTTGGAAGGATTGAAGTTTTTTACGCTCCCAGCATTGAGCAGTAACAATTGAAATGATTTTGCCATGTTGGTAGGTTTGTCAATTTGACAATGTCTAAAATAGGCACTGTGGGGTGGATAAAGTTTTAGCCAGTATTTGATATCCTAGAGGGGAAGGTGCAGACCCTACTTGTCAAAGCAATGTGGTCTGTCAACCATGTCCTCCTCTTTTGATAAACAGTGAATCCCCTTAAATATGACACCAGAAAGACAGCCAGTTGTTGACGAAATCAATCAGTTTTGCTCATATTGTGTCATCATCCACCATGATGGTAACATTCTACTCAATGCTAGGCTCATACCAGCCTGAGACACATAGTCTCAAAGATCCAGAATGTTTCTGTTCATAGAGTCCAGAGAGGTACATTTCAGGTCATTGACACTTACATGGACTATAATGGAATCATACTTGTACCTATGGCATAATGGCTTAAGGACATGCATGATTTGGTAGATCCTGGCTCCAGATAAGCAAATAACAGTTATACTTTCCTTGTACAGCCTGGTTAGAGGGGCATCAGTATATCTTGCAATGGAATCCCCTATGACGAGAGATCTGGAAACTGTGTTTGCTTGCCTCAGGGGCTTAGTGATTGGGGCTCCACTAAGTGCGACAGTATATCATTAATTTTAAATTCAGCCCCTTAACATATGATTATGCATGTGCAAATACTTTGACATCAGGTTCATAAATGAGCTTGCCAGTCATACACTTCAGGAAGAGTGTTAAAAAGAAAATTGCAGAAAAGAATTGCGTACGTAGATTGTACAACGTCTGTATCTGTTACTGGAATTTTGAAACCAAAGTAGCTGGATAGAACAGTGATGTTGACTCAATTAATTCAGCCTGTTAATGTATGTCTACAGTCCAATGGTTACACTTCAAATATTGTTACAATTGTGTGTAACCTTTTCATACATAATCCATCACTGATATTCAGAAGTGCACTTGTCATATTTAGGAAGTGTCCTTTTATATGTTCAATGCACATTGTGCAGGCAGTTGCCAAGACAACTAGCAATGACACAATAAATGGTTACTGTTTGCATGCAATAATCTCAAGAGGAACTGTCATAAATGCTTGATTAACAATCCTTTAAAATTGTGATCGTCATTGACACCCTGTAGTATGAAACAGATACATGTCCTTTACCGTAACACAATGTACATGAATGACAATATATAGATGTTAGCAGAGAAGTATGTAATTACATGGGACACGCTCAGTGCTGTTGGCCTGTCCAGACACATGCATTTGTACTAAACCTGTGATGCAGAGTAGCTGATGTTTGAAACAGTGAAGTTTTAATACTTACAAATGTGTATTTTCCCATCATTAAAGTCAGACATCTCTGGTGGCTCTTGTAAGTTATACTGCATTCTCTAGACTGTGTAACTAGTTAGGCAGGTGGTGCAAATCTGACAGTGATGACTATGTGTGTATGAACATGGTTAGTGACAGGTAAGTGAAGACTTAACAACATATGCACTCTGTCCATTTCCACCATTTTTAAGAGGATTTTTTTTTTACTCACAACAAACAAGTACACAAACATCCTCTCTTGCAATCCTCAACTCCTCTATTCTCATAATGAGTCAATGCCAGGTATGTGGTCTGTGTGTGGCAGTTCCCAGAATAGACATGTAACAACTTCCTGCCAGGAGAAGACTTCAACATGGGAGAAGACTCCCTCCACTCCCTTATCCCACATTTACCACAACCATCTTCTCTGCAACACATTGATGAGGACATCCTTTCATAAGTGCAGTCTCTCACTATCTTCTTCTTATTCTTTGTCTTTCAGCTGTTCCTATTAGGAGTTGCCACAGTAGATCATCTGTTTCCATTTATTCCTGTCCTCTGCATCTTGCTGTGTCACACCAACCACCGGCAAGTCCTCTTTCACCACATCCATAAACCTTATCTTCGGCCTTCCTCTTTTCCAATTATCTAGAGCATCCCTCCTTAGCACATGCACAAACCAACACAATCCTGCCTCTCTGGCTTTGTCTCCAAACCGTCCAACCTGACCTGACCTTCTAATACAGTATACTAATTTCTAATCCTGCCCATCTCGTCACACCCAATGCAGTCTCTGACTATAAAAGTCAGAATTCTCCTGTGCCACTTGCAGCTAATACTGTGTTCTCTGGAATGTGGAACTAGATATGTAGGAGGTTCAACTCTTCCAGTGGCAAACTTGTGTGTGTGACTTCAGATGTCAGGTGCATATAATTTCCTGAACAGACATGCTGTATCACCTTCCAGTCAAGGGAAGAATTCAGCCTTGGAGTGGACTCATCCTTCCACTTATCCCACTTTTACTACAAACATCTTCCATGAAACACAGTGATGAGGTCATCCTTTCTTAACTGCAGACTCTCACTATAAAAGTCAGACTTCTCCTGTGGCACTTGTGGCCAGTGTTTTATAATTGTGTAACTAGGCAGGTTGTGGGTTCAAATCCAACACTTATTAAATTGTGTGACTGTGTGTACTGTTATGTAAAATTGTCTCAGTTACAGCACCCTTTATGCAAAGTTCCACTTAGGAGACATTTTTTTCACTGCAGAAGGCTACCCTGTAAATTTCTATTACTCCCAGGCAATACCCAGTTTGGAAACATAATGGTTACATCATGCCTTCAAAAATGAACTGTGTCACAGTTGTAGCATAGCTTATCCACACTAACTATTAATTATGTGTGCTCTAGACTGCATAACTAAATAGTTAAGAGGTTTGAATAAAGCAATGATTGAGTACTGTGAGTATGTGCTTGTCTGTCATGTTGTGTAGAGAAGGTTTGAATCCAGCAATGCTTGACTACTGTGAGTGTGTGTTTATCTGCCATGGTGTATAGAGAAGGCTTCTAATGCATATTTTGTATGTGTAGCTGTGTATGCTACTGTGCTCTTCAACCACCTTCTTTCCTTTTTAGAGGAATATCACCATATAAAACAATGGTGATGTAATCCATTCCAATGTGCTTTGTCACAACTTTAAACAGACATCTTCTGTGTTGCATGCAATTCAGGCAATGCTCTGTACCATGTAATCTTAGGTAGTCATTTCTGATCCAGCCATTACTCCTTAAAGTCATTTATGTCAGTATGACTGTGAATGTGCATGTAGGGAACAATGCTGTCACCAGCTGTTTGCTGTGCAGTGTATAGCTGGGGATTTGTATTACAGGAATATCAACTCACCTTTCACACAGAAAAGTGTTATTTGATAATGATCGTACCATTTGATCAAATCTGACTTTTTAGGAGAACTAAAGGCTTTTCCTGTGGTGTGATGAAACAATGGTATATATGCTGTTGTCTTAGTAAGCCAAATGTTTAAATCTGTGATTATCAATACATTGTGCATGATTAGCATTCTCCCATCATAGTGATGACCTCATTACACATCATGCCTGTTTGTGTATACTTAGCAACAGGCAATGTTGTGTGAGAAAAATATATAGATCAATAGTATTTTGCAGAAATTATAATCACACATATCCCTTGCAGCAATGACATGATGCCATGGCTTCAAATAACCAAAATATCTCATAATTTTGTCAACATTTGTACTGTGGTGCAGTCATTCTTCATAATATGATGCAGCTTCTGTTGTCACATAATTAGGTGTTTAAAACCCACATATTATGTGTGCTTATGGTGTTATGCACAAATGACATCCACAGCTGTTGTAATGTGTACTCAGAGCTGTGTTAAGTCTTCCACTGTGGCATATGTGATTCGTTCAAATGTTTTTAGTTGGTGGACTTACATAGCTTGCTGCTTAATTCCAGCAAAAACCAGCATTATATGACTGTAATGATGTTATACAAACAACACCGTATGATGTTATTATTATTATCAATTTTTTTACTTTAGAGAAAAAAAATATAAACTTATTTTGTGATTTCCTGCCAGTGAAACAGTTGTTCTGTGAATGGTGTGATGTGAGTGCTCCTGTGGCACATGCATTCACTAATGACTTGGATGACATATCTACACAGATAGAGTGTGTTTCAGTTCTAGGACAGTATGTGTACAAAACTGAAGTAGCTTCCGTGGCCAAGAAACATTGATACTGCACTTCTGACAGTTATGTGAACTTTAACATAGTTACCTCTTTATCATCAGTCTGAAAAATTAAAATGTTCTTTATTACTTCACACATTAATTGCATTTATTTGTAACGATATCCATTGCTATGTTATGTGGCAGACAAAGCCAATACACAGCTCTGTAGAGTGTGTAGTGTGATAGGCAGGGGTTTTAATCTGCTAACATCTGTCAGACAGATAACTGTGTCAGACAGGAGTGGCCTAGACAAAGACAATATTTATGGCACAGTCACTGGGCCACATGTTTTAAGGCATCACCCTCAAAGGTAGTGGATTCATAGACATTACAATAGAACAGCTCTAAAAGCCCTTCAATTGAATTCATCCTGATACAAATAATATGCTTATTTCTGTGGCGTCAAAGGTTAATACATAGCTTTCTTGTATCAGTCTGGCAAGCTGCAGCTCCTAAGTATGTCATTGATTGCTCACAGGCATTACTTAATTTTCAAATAATAATGCTCTGTATTGCATGCCATTACCCAAACATTTATATATCACTGTAATTCTTTTCTTCACACTATAGAACTTTACAGCCCATAACAACTTACATAACATTTCTTACCATATGGCATAATTCAAGATCATCATAAGGTAGGACTGAGCCTGTGTTTGGACACTTTCCTGTGTGCTTGTGTTGCTTACATGCTATTATGACAGTGTTCATTGTAATTTCTTGTGAGCGCGCCCAGTATAATCATGTGACAGATGCATTCCATTTGCAAATGGAGCCCTTGAACCACAGAAATGTGATCAGATCTGTGTTGTCATTTGTTACATGCTTGTCTAATACATGTTTCAAAGTAATATACCCCTTTCTATGGTTGCTAAATGACAGCAAATGACAAAACACGCACCTTTCTGATGTGCATGATAGCTGTAGGACTCATTTCTTCATGTTAATACAAGATTAAGTGGAGAATTCAGCAGTACTGTCAGTTACCAGACATACATTCCCTGTATATACATGTTGCACTCAATAAATGCAGTCTGAGAGAATAACCCATAATGTAGCCACTGTCCTTGGTAACTTATATCAATCCAGTATGTTATCAACATTAGTATCACATGACTCCCCTTTGTTACAGTGCCGCATTGTGTCCTGCTTACATTCTTTGCTATCATGCCCATTTTTAGTTATGTGCATGGATCAAGAATGGTGAACAGGATGAATTATTATTAAATCCCTATGGAAATATTTATGTTTACAATGTTTCTTTGTGACATTAGCACATTTGACTGCATTATCTAAGTTCATTTTCTGCTTTTATTCTCCACTTCTTCTTATGCCTGCACTAATACTATGGTATTCTGTGTACATTCTCCCGAAATAACATCTCCTGCATCTTAATTCTTGTGATCAACTTGCCCTTACTTTATATAAGCGGTTTGCACATGATTGCACAAAAGGCTTGCTTCCAGGCAAGCCATTTTGTTTACATTATGTGCTTGTGCTTCCATGCATCTTTTCATGGCCACCAAGACTTCTGTTGCCCACAAAAAGGTGCTTTTAAATGTCTAAGCCAGATGAGCAACATGCATATTCAGTGAGCTCTTTTGCTCATTGTGCTAATATGCTTACATTGTGTAGGCCTTGTGTGAAGCCTACATTATTGTCAATGAATCGTAGGACATGTCTAATGCACCTACATAATATTTTATATATATTTTTTATTTTTAAAAGTTAATAATAAAAGCTGCACCCTGCTTGCCTTAAATACTTCAAATGTGCTTGTACATAACTGGGTTCATTCACAGTGTCTGAAAATGTACAAAAAGGATAGAAGAATTTATGTTTTCATGTACTACTTCACACAGACTTAGGTATTACCTTCAGCTACTTTATGGTTGTGCTGCACATGGGTAGTTTTTTTAAACACCTTCTCATTTACTTATTCACCACGAATAACTTATGATTAACATATATGCATATAGGCGTAGGGATGCATTTTGCGAATTACCACTATGCAAGTGTGAACCTTAGGACTATGAATATCACCCTGTGTCTTTCACTTGGTAGGAAAGACAATATTTAGGCTTGAAGAACTCTATGACAACATCAATCTACCAGTATTTTCACTGACAGAGGACAAGTAGCAAACAAGCAAGATTTTTATAATTTTTCATTAAAGTAATACTATCATATAGTGAGTAAATGAGGAGAACAACTATATGATTATCTGTTTTTAGCTAACAAAAGTAAACAAGCCCTAAAAAGTTTGGAATCTTCTGACTTCCTGATTATCTGAAAAAGTGACATCTGAGTTTTGAGAACTAGCACCAAGAATATACTATAGTTGTATTTTGGTTAGTTTTAGACTTCCAATGCAGTCACAAGTCAAAAGGTGAGCTACTTCCATGATAATTACATTGGTCAAGTTTTGCACTCTGTACGCTGAACATGTTACATCTGCTGTCACTTGATGCTGTTCATTATTTCAGTTTTTTGAAAGTCTTAAACATCATGCCCCTATAATGCAAAAGGCTTCTTTAAATTAAAAACCTGCCTGGGATCCTGGCATAGATTATAGATTATCATCTGTTTTGTCTTTCTTGACATACTGAATTAAAAGCTGACCAAATCAAATTTCATGCATATTGTAACCAAATATTAAAAGTAATTCTAGTAAGTAAAACACCTTCTGTCTTAATCACAAATGTACACAATCCAACAATCCAGAATCTTCTCATACAGTACAGAAAATCTTAATCCTAGATACTACTCCATTCTACCCGAGATTATTATTCAGTTTGGATATGTTTCCACGATGTAGCAAAATAGGTCCTGATTGCCAGTCCAGGGATTGACTATAATACTTCCCAATAATTTGACTATTCTGCCTTTACTGTACAGCCAGTTTTAATAAATGTTTTGTAAAAAATCTTATATAACCTAAAAACCAGGTGAGCTTTATCTGACAATTTATCCACCACCCAAAATTCTTAAAAAAATCAGTATGTGGTATTTCTTACTTAATTTCAGTATTAATTAATAGTTCTGTCATAGTATGCCTTGTTTTTCCTAGCTGGAGAAAAATCCCATATTGTAACCCCAAAAAATGAAGGACCTCAGCTGTATTAAATAATTATCATCCCATAGGTCTCTAGTCTTTATTATCAGAATATGCAAGAAAGATGCATTCATTGCAACTATTTCAACATCTAATCAAATACGACCTTATACTGAAGTCACAGCAAGCATGGTTCCAGCCTTAAGCATGAGACTGTCACTGTCTTACTGGATATCATGGTGCATATCTATGATTGACAAAATTGTGACCAAATTGTTAACTTAGCCTTTCTGGACCTTGCCAAAACATTTGGTGCTAAGGCTATTATGTTTATCATCATTGTGAATGGCACTGTCTGTTGTGGTGATGATGCAACATTGATCCAGTAGTCCAATGACTCTATAGTTCTTCTCACTTGTAATAAAGCACGGACAATGTCAAACTGTGGCCCAGTTATGATTCAACTCATGGCTTAAAACTATGGGATTTCATCTTAAAATGACTAAAGCCAAAACTCTGCTCCTCTTATACAAAAGGCATTCATTGCTGATGTGATATCATCATTCCATCCAAAGATATTGTCAGTGTCTCCATCCCATCAAAATGTTGTCTTTGCCTAACTTTTTTGGGCAAGTCAACAATTGAAGAAGTAAGATCAATAGACTTGTTTGGTCTCATCACTGATATCCTATTACAGTTCAACAAATGTGTGCATAATGTGTCTAAAACCAGCCAAAAGTTAGCTAGATTCCAATGAGCTAAGTAATTTCCTTCCAATCCTACTTCATTACCTACTTCTGGAATGTGGATACTACTTTAACTTCTAACCAGTTAACTAATGGTACTGCTGCATAAGATTAAGTTGACTTAAAGTAGGGTAGCTACTCTAGAAGATACAACTATTTAGCCCTTCCCTGTCTGTGATGATTTAAATTTGACCAACAGCTATTCTTCATTCATTTAACATTTGCTAATGAAGTCTTGTATACTCCCAAGTGACCTACTTTAACAAATACTGTATAATGGTACATTAAGAATAAACTGTTTAGCATTTCTACATGACAGCACAAATCCTCAAAACAAGTATGAATCTGAAGACTTTCTTTGCTTAAGATAAACACATTAACAAGTTACCTTATACTTTAAGATGCAACCCTAAAAGAAGAAAGTTTTCATGATATTTATGAAAACGATATTTTTCTATATGTTCAGTGAAATTATTAATGTGGTGACTTATACACTGCCAACTGTTACTAAAAACAGTGTTCAAAACAGCATTAATATTAGTGTATCAGCTTACAGAACACCAGTAAAACCCCGTTCTAGAGATGTACATTTAATCTGTACTGTTTATGTATCATTCTTTGTAGACATCTGAACATACCTCTCAACTGTTCAGATTGTCGCAGAATGTCCAGATTTTTGCCTCATATTTTTGGACTGTTCCTCATAAAATGTATGGTTTTATGGCAAATTATTGAGGACTGAAGTCACTAAATAATACTAAATAATGAGAGACATTTGAGTTTCAGATGTCATATCCTTCAGAAAATACATAATAATACAAAACCTGTTATTCTAATAACTTTCTAAGTTTATAGGAGCAATATTTAAAATCTGTCCCTATTTTTGAGCCTTTTTCCCTCCATTATTTCTTGCTTTGTCCATATTTCTTGTTCTGAGAAGTTGAAAAGTATGCCTCTGAATATTGTATGCACAATTTTCTCAGGAAAAAAAAATCTGTTCATCTCTGCATGCCTCTGCAATTTAGGTTTTAGATGTATATGAGATGTGTATAATCATTAACTCTGTGAAAAGTGGCAAGAGTGTCATATAACTTTATGTGCTTTATTGATTTTTAAGCTACTGGCCAGTTAAGTATTAGGTAATTTTTCCTCATTTACAATAATCTGATACTGATCTATGATGTACTTCACTATTTAAAATTCTAATGCTAGACTATTGCTTTCTCCTCAAAGGACTGTTCTAGGTAAAGGAACAAAACTACTACCTTAGAAGCTGTCAAGAAAATAAACTCACACTCTCAGACCTATTTTTAAACTTATTATTGCAGAGAAAGCTCTCTCAAGAATAATATAGACCCAACTATATTTGCTTATTGATGGAGACTCCTTGTGTACTTAAAAGTAATGCTTAATGGAGACAGTGATGTAAAGGGAGGTATAGATAGTGAATTACAAAATACTTCTGAGGCTGACTGGTCTGTAATGCTTGGGTTCTATGGGAGGGCATCCTCTGTAGACTGGACCATGATAATATGCTTCCAGATATCGAGCATGTAGCCAGGTTTTTTAATGCTATACTACTACCTACAAGTAGTAGAACTGTACAATTGGGCAATCACATTATTTTAATATGTTAGTTTAATTATATACACATTGGGCAGCCACGGTGGTGCAGTGGTTAGCGTTGCCACCTCACAGCAAGAGGTTCTGCGGTTTGATTCTCAGCTGGGGTTCCTTCTCTGCGGAGTCTGCATGTCCTCCCTGTGGTTGCTTGGGTTTCCTCCCACATCCCAAAGACATGCAGTAGGTGGATTGGACACTCTAAATTGGCCCTAGATGTGAATGTGTGCATGTGTGTGTGCCTTCTGTGGAAGATTGGGCACCAGGCTGGCAACTTGACACCGTAAAACTCCACTGCCAATCATGAGCGGACAGATGATCCACTGTGGTGACCCCTAACCGGGAAAAGCCAAAAGAAGAAGTTTAATTATATGCACATTGAACACAGAGAATATTTTAGAGCAATATGGCTGCATTACTCAGGAGGGACAAGTAAACATCTAAGTTATTAAAATCAGTGTCCTATTAATGCTGCCACTGTGTTTTTAATGGATGATTAGCTGAAATGCTTGATAAGTAGAAAAGGATATTCATCTAAAAAAGGAATAACTTGTCAGTAGTTAATGGCGTAAGATTCTATCTAGCTACCTCTTTATCTTATATCTAACTTGTACATACATTTCACTTTGCTAGCTTTATATCTCTAAAGTACTTTTTTAAATTTAACTCCACCACTGATTCAGATTTTATGACCTTTAAAAAAGGGCACTCAATTATGGCTTACTGACCAACAACATATAACATCTGGCAGGCAGTGGACCAACTTATCGTCACCCAGTGTATGTAATGAAGAACTATTTTACAATAAATATATATAGCTCCCTGCTTCTTAAAATATGGGGGCCCTGCACTCCAGTCTCCAAATATACCACCTCCAGGGTTGCGCATCTCTAGATAAAAGGCATGTCCATTTATTCATTTTTTTCCCATGTTGGTACAGTCTCAGAAGTAATATGTTTAGGAGCTGGGGATTAGGAGCAGGGCTGAGCACTGAGGGGTGCATAAAGGTCTGTGTGCAAAATACTTTAACACTGGCTTCATTCCATTTCTTTTTGTGGCATTCATCCAGGTGGTGGGACAGTGTGATCTCTGTGCAAAGCATTAGGCAGTCAAGGGTTGAGCAATCAAAGCAGACCCAGAAAGGGTGTCACACATTTACAGACCCCTTTTCAACATTTCTCCATGCAATTTCTTACAAACCTTCAGCCATTTAGGAATGTGTTCCTTTTGTTCACTTTTAGTAGATCCTTTAGAAAGATGCTACCATATATATTTTATTAACTTTGGAAAACATGGGTATGAATATAAAGCATTCTTTCACAGACTCAACCAACATTACACAGAAACTTAGAATAACCATTTGGCTATCTAGTTGACCCATTTCATTACTAAAATCCGCTGAGTAAACTGCAAATGCCCTTAACAGTTTCTTTACAGAGACCATCCAATCACTAGCTAGCCAACTGGCCTTCCAGTTGCTCTAACCTGATTCTTCCTCAGCCATTACCCCACTCTCCTTTAACTTCCAGCCTGTGTCTACATCAACCATCAGATCTCTAATTAATAAATTAAAACCCACTACTCTAGCAGCCAACCTCCTTCCACCAGAATATCTACAAAAAGTGACAGATGCCATTGCATACCCTATCTCTATTATTATAAACCAAACCTTGTCTGAAGCCACCATCCCCTCTATCTGGAAGGTTTCCCATATTATTCCTCTCCATAAAGGAGGTAACTCACTAGACCTGTCAAACTATAGACCAATAGCCATACTGTCACCACTGGCCAAAATAATGGAAAAATGTGTCAATAAGCAACTTATGCTCTATCTCACTTGGAATAAAGTACTGGCCAACTCTCAGCATGGCTTTAGGCCAAACCACAGCACCACCTCAGCCCTCTTATCCTTCCCTAATGCCATTAACCAGAACCAAAACAATGACAAGCTTACCTCAGCCCTCTTCTTAGATGCCTCCAAGGAATTTGATATGGTCAATCACCAATTACCTTTCCACACCCTAGGGACACTCTCACTAAATAACTGTGCGATTAAATGGTTCCAATCTTACCTGACTGGAAGACAACAAGCAGTACAATGGCAGAGCACGCTATCCACCCGTCTACCCATCACACTAGGTTTTCCCCAAGGCTCCATACTAGGACCACTTCTCTTCTAAGTCTTTATCAATGACCTACCCACAGTCACTCCCAAGGCTACCTGCATTCAATATGTGGATGGCTCCACTTTAATCTGTGCAGCCACCTCCCTGGCTGATCTTATGACTCGAACCCAGAATGCTTTCAATATTGTTGAAAAATGGTTCGCAAACTGTCAGCTTATTTTAAACCCCAACAAAATTAAGCTGCTTATTTTTTCCCCCCATTTGCACATCTTCCTCATCATTCTTTACTATAAAATCCAGTAATGGCACACTGATATCCCCAGATGTGCACACCAAACTCCTAGGGGTCACAATTGACAATACCCTAAAATATGATACCCATATCAATCAAACTATCAAAACCGTTAACAAAAAACTGGGCTCCCTCTATAGGATCAAACCTTTCCGCACTCCATTCACTAGAATTGTTATTGCTCACTCCCACTTACTGTCTACCCTTCTGTATGCCTCCTCCCATTCACTAACTTGAATAAAACCACTCTTAGCAAACTCACTAGCTGTTACAACCATATTGCTAGATTTGCTACAGGTATGGCCTATAGGACCCACCACTGTCTCAACTTAATTCAACTAAGTTGGCTTGAATGGACTACTCTACTCCAATATAACCAACTTATAATTGCCCACAAAGCTCTTAACGACCCCGATAAGACACCTGCACTAAACAAGATCATTAACCCCTACAGTAGCCTGAGGTCACTTTGTTCTGCCAATAAACTGCTGGTTCAAACATCCAAAAGCAAAAATGTGGCTGGTGATTCTCTATTTGCTAACACTGTAGGCAAAACTTGGAACAGTCTACCTGCTGAACTCACTCTCGAACCCTCTCTAACCCAGTTCAAAAAAGTCTCAAGCTATACTTTCAAATGCACTGGCAATGTCCCTGTTCAAAACCCGACTAACTCCTACCCACTGATTAGGACACCTTGCCTATTTAAATCTGTCAACTAGTCTCTAAAATGTATATGATCTTACTTAGTTGCTTATCAAGAGCTTGTTACTCGAAAAATCTGCATCTGTGTGAAACTGCTGGTTCCCTATTCTAATTTGTCAACCATGTTTATAAATGTATGTAACCTGATTTTGTGATTTTACTGAAGTCTGTAAACCATGTTAAATTTGTATCTGTTACTTCTTCTTTCAGCTTTTCCCGGTTAGGGGTCACCACAGCAGATCATCTGTTCACTCATGATTGGCAGTGGGGTTTTGCGGTGTCGAGTTGCTAGCCCGGTGCCCAACCTTCTACAGAAGGCACACAAACACACACTCAAACCAAGGGCCAATTTGGAGTGTCCAGTCCACCTACTGCATGTCTTTGGGAGGAAACCAGAGGACCCGGAGGAAACCCACGCAACCACAGGGAGGACATGCAGATGCCGCACAGAAGGCACCCCAGCTGAGAATTGAACTGGAGAACCTCTTGCTGTGAGGTGGCAAAGCTAACTGCTGCACCACCGCGGCCACCCAAATTTGTATCTGTTACTAATGTAAGTAAATAACTTGGAGCTTTTCTCCCCGGGCCTCCGCTGAAAATGGACATATATCCAGTTGGACTATCCCGGTAAACAAATGTAAAATAAAATAAATAAATAAATAAATAAAATATTTCACCAAACAATGCAAATTTATCTTAAGCAATATATCTGTCTTCATCTTCCCCATCTAACGTTTCTTACCTGCATATAAATTAATTACTGTTTTAATCATACTATATTTTCAGGAAAAGTAGTCTACAGCCCTTTCTTAGAATAACGCTTCCTTATGTAACCTCCACACTCTTTTCTGAAACTTAAGTAATAATCCATAAGTAGGTGTGGGCAAATCTTTATATACCCACAACTACGAGTGGGTTATTGCTATTATACGATATCATTTAATAATGAAATTGTTTACCTTTCTTAAAGAATTTCTTTGTAGAATGGCAGCATAGTGTTCCTTGGTGTTGTTTCACATCCTTCCACACTTTCAGATGTACTGCACATGCACATGGGACTCATGTCCCCATGCTTGCACATTATATCAGAGTGCTGTTCAAAAGAAGCAATGGAGAAAAAAAGCATCTTTGATGCCATTTTTTTTTTTTTAGTATGTGCCAAAATTTGTAGGATAGTCAGCTGACATAGTTCCATGAGAATGAAATGCTGACACTTTGTCAGGGTCATGGATGTAATGAAGAAGAGGATAACCGGACCCCAAAAGCAATAAAGGTCAGTAAATTTCTTCCACAGTTTTCAGAGGGGGTGACTTTGATAGTTTTATTAATATACTTGAAAGAGTATATACACAAACTTTCAACTTAAGCACTCAAGCCATTCATTTCTCAGCCCAGCACTTGCTCAAAACTCATAGCAAGCACTTATAAACCCTAGCACTAGACCCTCCTATACTGTACAGAAGGACAAGGCTCTCTATTCAACTTTACCAGCCATTCAGTAAAACAGTTCACTGTACCTATCCAGGCATGTCCAAAGGGCAGTTTCAGGTGCACTCTCCAGTCCAACTGGTGAATCTGGGCATTTTGAGGCAATGTTACAACTGCCTCATGTACACAGACAACCCTCTCCTCCTACCACCAAACACTAATACATGTGAGAGATGCAATTATTCAGCCAAAATGGAGGCTAAGCTCTCTCAACACAAGTCTGGATCAGACAGTCAAGAGGAGAAGGGAAATACTTGCATCACACCACCAGTCTCACATAGACCCATTAAACCAACACTGGCAAAAAAGACACATAAATACACGAAAACATACTCAGAGGCTCTAAATTAAAATCTGCAAAAGCAACAGAGACCTCCAAAGCAGACATCAAAGCAACCTCCACCCCCCAACAGAAATCATGAAACACATATTTCACAAAACCAGTGTGCCATGCAATCACAGCCCTTAAGGCAAAATAACATACCCAACATACTAGTAATAGGTAACTCTATAGTCAGGCACACTGATGTCCCACTCACTAGGCTGAATAAAGAGAAGGTTACTGTTAGCTGCCTGTTGGGTGCCAGGATCCGCCACATAACACAAGCACTCAGGTCACTCCAGAACAAGTACAAATACGAATCTGTCATTGTCGATGTTGGTGTGAATGACCTCCATACCTCCCTGGACTACATGAAAAGAGACATGGAAGAGCTCTCTGATCTTGTAGCCCAGGCCGGTATGACCCTGACCCTGAGTAGCATCCTGCCATCACCAAGAATGACACCACAGTATAAAGAAAAAATTATCAATTTCAACAATTGGCTAAATTTCTGGTGTCATTCAAAGGGGATCCAGTGTCTGTCCACCTGGGATGACATGCTCGACAAGCCATGCTGCTTCACTAGAGACGGCTTGCACCTGTTACCCTTAGGCTTTCGAATACTGGCCAAGGCTCTTGCCCCCCCATAGTGCCTTTTTTAGGCAAGACTCAAAAGACAAACCCACCGCCATAAATAGCACAAGTAACAAAAAACTGAGGGTGATGCTACTCAATGCCAGAAGTCTAAACATCAAAATGCACGCACTCGAGGCATTTCTCAGTGTGGAGAAAATCAATATATGTGCAGTAACAGAAACCTGGTTTAAGGCTCCAGAGAGCACCCCAGCACTACCAGGCTACAACTCATACCATACATTTCGGCCACAGAACCCAGACCGAAATACAAAAGGCGGGGGCGTATCCATATTCATCAAGGATACCCACAACTCCAGGTTAGTGGCACAGCACGATGCTTCAGAGATCATCCACGTGAAACTAACAACGGGCAAAACTGCAATTCAAATTGTAGCTTGCTACAGATCACCCACCATGTTCCAGGACCTCCATTCCGCATTTCTGGAAACACTGGGAAATATAAAGGTCCTACCAAACACCATAATATTGGGTGATTTCAATTACCCAAACATTAATTGGAAGAACTACTCAAGTACTAACTCCCTTGCCCAACATTTCCTAGAATTTATAAATTCAAATGCCCTGGATCAATTGGTCAACACTTCCACCAGAGGTGACAACATATTGGACCAGGTCATCACCAACATGTGCGACTGGTGCTCCATACCGTTAGGTCAACCACTCACTGGTTAGATCTGACCATAAACAAATCACTTTGGATATCCACATTCCGCCCCCACCCCCGGACAAGGAAACCACCATGAAAAATTTTTCGAAAGCAAACTTCACGTTACTTAAGACCGAGGTGGAAAGTTTCAAAGCTCCCATGCCAAAGGATAACATTGTCCAAGCTGCAAAATCCTTTACTAATGCATTCTACAGGCACCTAAGGAATGCATGGATTGTGCTATCCCAAGCAAAACCAAGACTCACTCCTCCAAGAAAAGGAAACCAGTCTGGTGGACTCCTGCCATAAACAAGCTATACAATAGAAGGAGGAAACTAGTACAGAAATGAGTAAAATCCCAAGAAGGGAAGACATCCCTGATCAGTATAAGCAAGAAACTACGATCCCTCATAAAATCATCCAAGGTGAGTTTCGAAAGAAAAATTGCCAAGGACTCCAAAGATAGCCACAAGGCATTCTTTAGCTATGTCAAGAATCTAAGTGGCAATGCTCAGATCTGCTCTGAGTTAGTCCAGAATGGTACAAAATACACTGAACCGACCAATATTGCCAACATCCTGGCAGGCAGGTTCAGCACAAACTTCACTCCCCTCTCACCCCCAAAATGGCCTATAACCATACCAGAAGAATGTAGAGCTCCAGAAATCACAGACACTCAGGTTAAAACAGCCCTCTCCAAAGCCAAAAACACAGCATCAATGGGACCGGATGGTGTCCCAAGCTGCATCCTACACGAACTCAAAGATGAACTAACCCCTCACCTAAACACACTGTTCAAACTCAGCCTCTCCATAGGTTACGTACTCATAGAGTGGCGCACAGCAACGGTTATTCTGCTCCACAAAGGTGGAGCCACAACAGACCCTGGGAACTATCACCCTATAATTCTGACTTGGTCTGCAAGGCTATGGAGTGCATCATCATGGAATTCATTAACAGAGACATTGGGAACCTCCAAACACTGGACCCTACCCAGTTCGGCTTTGTTAAGGGCAGATCATGCCTCCTAAACCTGGTGGACTTCTTTGAGACAGTTACCAAGGCTATAGATGAGGGAAAGGTGGTACACACAGCCTACCTAGACCTCGCAAAGGCTTTTGACACCATTCCCCATTCTGGGATTATAGACAAGCTCACCAGCCTGAACATAAACCCCTATGTCACAAGATGGGTTGCCAACTGGCTCATGGACAGAACCCACATGGTAAGAGTTGTGGGAGCTAGGTCTGACTCTAAACTGGTTACAAGTGGTGTTCCCCAGGGCTCAGTCCTAGGACCCCTCCTGATTGGCATATACTTCTCAGAGGTACAGGCAAGCACAGGAGGACTATGGCTGACCAAGTTCACAGATGACTGCAAACTAGGGGCTATAATTGACTCTCCGGCTGACACAGACATCCTCCAAAAGGGTCTCACTGAGACAGGCACCTGGTGTCAAAATCATGGCCTCAAGCTAAATTCCAAAAAGTGCATAGTCATCCCCTTTGGAAAAAACAAAGTACCCACAAACTACCACATAGGTGGTAGTCCCCTAAATACAGAAGATGTAATAAGGGATCTGGGGACCCAAGTAGATAGTAAACTCTCCTTTGATAATCACATTGCCAAAGTGGTTAGAAAATCCTTCTACGTGGCACACCTTATCACAAAAGGGTTTGCATCCAGATCAAAAGAGGTCATTGTGTCCCTCTACTCATTGCAAATCAGACCCATCATAGAGTACAATGCCACATTTGGGATGTATCTTACAAGACACCTGCAACAGCTGGAAAGACCACAGAAGTACCTCACCAAAGGATCACTGGCCTCAAACAGATGCCCTATGCAGCTCGACTGAAGAAACTCTAGCTGTACTCGGTTGCATACCACCCACTCAGAGGTGATCTCTGCCTGACATACAAGGCCATGTCCAACCCAGAACTGATCAACATGCTCCACCTAAAGAAAAGCTTATCCCCTCGAGCCACATGCTCTAGGGACCTAAACCTCACCACAACAATAAATAGGATGTGCTGGAGGGATAGAGTCCTGTCACAGAGACTTCCCATGCTTTGGAACAAGATTCCAATCTACATTAGGCAGAGCTCCTCGCTAACACTCTTCAAGAGAATCCAAATGCCTTCGGGCAGATAGCCTAGTACCTACCTATGAACCTATGAACCTAAATACAAGGAAACTCAGCTACTTTTCTGCTTCTTTAGTTTTGCAGAATGTACCTCATTTTTCTTATAGTTGGTCTGCCCTCTTTTGCATATATCAATAGAAATATTTGGCCACTCAATGGTTCTTTAGTGGCATTTTACTATTGGTATATGCTTGATTTATAGTGGACACACTGGTTGGTCTGTCCAATCAGTCTACAAGTTTTTGAATAACAATGACATGTCATTTTACTGTATAATAGTCAAGGAGATACTACATTATGGAATTGCTAGACCCCATATTTGGTCCAATTCCTTTACTGTAGGTGTAAGCCATCCCCAAGGACAAAATAATCACCCATCCCTACAACAAAATGCCCAGGTAAAGGTATCCAGCTGTAGCATGCAATCAGTGAATATCAAGCCATAGTACAAGCAGTACAGGAAAGCTGAATGCTCTTATGAGCTGTTACTTGCATTTTGGAGACAGTCCCTAATTCAAAACATGCACATGGGAGGAAACTAGACACGTAGAAAGAGAGATACAGGTACAGCATGAGTTTGGATACCACTGACATCTTGATCGTATACAGTATGTCATCCATTATGTCACAGTAAATGAAGTGTATAGCCCAAGAAACATCCCATAATATAAATATATGCCAGAAAGGATAAAAACTTAACTGCTGTGAAAAAATGGAAAACTGCTTAGTAAAGTCAGTGTTAATAGTAGACTGTATGTTGAAGACAGTGATCTGCAAACGTTCAGGGCTATAGCAGCAGATATTAGATGCATGAACAAACTTTGTACAGGCTTTGAGTCATTAGGAGTTGACGTACACATTGCCAATTGACCATGTATGAAGAAAAAGCTGAAATATGTAGTGTTTACTTGAAATAACAAGTTCTTCTGATATGAACAAATGTGTAATACACACACACACACACACACACACACACACACACACACACACACACACACACACACACACACACACTATATGGCCCTACTATGTCTACTAGGTGTTAAATGTGTAGATTTATGTAAAAGCATATAATAATTTAATTTTTAATCATTAAGGAATCAGCTGTTAAAGACTCGGTTATTAATCAATAGAAAAATGACATATTTTGTCAGTATAACTGTTTTAGACTAATTCAAGTTAAATTATATCTGAAATCGACAAGGACCTAAAGTGCTAAGATTTTGTACAACCTGTGTGTCACCTTGCAGAACTGCATTAAAATACATTTGGATTTGCTCCCTCCTCCTGTTGACGTCATTGTCCAAGTCACTGCCTTTTTTGCTCTATTACTGACACAATATCATGTCTAATCAGTCAACTGTAGAACCTCATTGTAGACAGAAAAAATTGTAGAGGAGTAGGGAAGTTTATTTAAAAAACAACTAAGTGAGAAGCAATGAGTTAAGGAGTGGATTATTGCTAGTGTATGTTCTGATGCATCAGACCTCACTGACTATGACACACCGGTGACTGTGTTTTAATAAAACAAAGGACCTGTTATGAAAATAAATACTGCAAAGAAAAATATGATTCACAGCACCACTCCCACACAGAGACATGCATACACATAGTACAAAATTATGGCACTTTTATCTGTTCGTTATCTTATGAAATAGAAACGTAATGATATTGTTCAGTGTAAAGATGTAGGAATAATTCCTGGCACTGTGGCATTTAGTGGCAGCAAGTGACAGACAAAAGTACTGCAGTTTTAACAAGCAGCTAGCTGTAAACTGCATCAAACGCAATTTTCATTTTCTTATCTTGTATCTGTTCTTATTTAAATATGTTTACAGGAATTGTTACACCCTAATAATGATGTGTGTGTGTGTGTGTGTGTGTGTGTGTGTGTGTGTGTGTGTGTGTGTGTGTGTGTGTGTGTGAGAAAGAGAGAGAGAGAAAGAGAAAGAGAGAGAGAAAGAGGTGTATTCCTGGGGGATGGAGATCAAATGCTAAACTACTGGCTGAATGCTTTTCAAAGCACTAATGAAATTCTACAGTCAGCTAAAAAGATATGCTGGGAATACTGACTGACTATAGCTTAACAAGCATAGCCATGCTGTAGGTTAAGGTGTTGTAAGAAGAATGGAATTTAGATGCTGAGGGTACAAATGAGTCTCCGCTGGCACTGGCAAACTGATTTCCTGAGCTAATGTATATTTATTTATTTTACATTTGTTGACTGGGATAGTCCAACTGGATGTATGTCCATTTTCAGCGGAGGCCCGGGGAGAAAAGCTCCACATCAAGACAATTTACAAGATAGAAATCTTGATCATATACAGTACAGATAATGTCAGACAGAAACATTTCAAATACAGGAACATTTATATAGTACTGTTACAGTAGCATACCAACATACCCGACTAAATAAGTTAAACATTTTGAGTAAAAAGATTAATAAAACATTTTTTGAGGGTAGCATTGTTTATAAAGTTTACCAAACCTTAGGAGGTGAGCTACTACAGTAGGAATTAAGAGAGAATATGAGAGCACCTGAAATAGCATGTTAAAGATAGATAGTAAAGAATGGTCCTGCTGGGGGAGAAAGTGTCAGTCAGGATTTGTGCATGGGCAAAGCCATTGGGCTTTAAGGAAGATTCTTAATTGCTTCTTGAAAATTGGGGTAGAAGAAAGGGCTGCAAGTTCAATTGGAAGAGTGTTCCAAGAGTTACCAATAGAGTTTGAGAAGAAACTATCTCCAGATTTGTTGTTGGACTTTAGGGTAGCTACTAGTACCTTATTAGCTGATCGAAGGGTTGTTAGATTGTTATATGGGCAGATAAGGGTAGAGAGTATGGGTGTATCTGTGGGATGGTGTAAGATCTTGTGTGTAGTAGTAAGTTGCTGGAAAAGAATCTGGCTTTGCAATTACAGCCTTCCTAGCAATTTAAGATTTTGGCAGTGGTGGGTTCGAAAAGGGGCACCAGTGGCAAATATAGCTATGTTATTATAGGCTGTTTCCAACATATGAAGATTATTTTTGTATAAGTTGGTATAGATTGGGGATGCATAGAGAAGGGTGGAGATTAAGTGAGTTTGGGCAATAGCAGTCCTAGCTACAGGTGTGAGATAGGGTTTAAGTCTGTAGAGGAAACCAAGTTTTTTATTAACTGATTTAATGGTTAGGTTGATATGTGTGTCGAAGTTTAGATTATGATCAATTGTTACACCTAAAAGTTTGGTGGTTGTGTCCGGAGTTATTACAGTACCATTATTAGATGTAATTGTGAAGTTGATAGCAGGAAACTTCTGAGTGGGAGAGAATAGTACCAATTTAGTTTTTTGGGGGTTGAGGAGGAGACAGCATTGATGGAACCAATTTTCAACTAAGGTAAGTACTGCTTGGGTACTCGAATGAAGTCCAGCAGGCGAGGAGGCTGGACATATTAATGTTGAGTTGTTGGCATATTGTATGCAGGTGGTTTGTGGAAGGGAGATTTTCAGAACATTTGAAAATAGTGAAGGGGGGGGGTCCCAGAATAGAGCCTTGTGGGACTCCAAGAGTTATAGAGAGAAAAGTAGATAGTTTATTTTCCCAGAGGACTGCTTGTTGTCAATTTCCTAGATAGGACTTGAGGCAATTAACTGTCTGGGTATCTAGGGAAAGTGATTTGAGTGAGTTTAACAGTAATTGATGATTAACCATATCAAATGCTTTTGAGAGGTCAATAAAGAGGGCTGAGGACTATAGGCTGTTGTTAAGATTTTTATTAATGCAGTCAAAAAAGGATAGTAGAGCAGTTGTAGTACTATGGAAAGGCCTAAAACCATGCTGGCAGTCAACTAGCAGGTGGTTTTGGATGAGATGATCAAGTAGCTAATGGTGAATACATCTCTCCATCATTTTTGCTAAGGGGGAAAGTAGGGCTATAGGGCAGAAGTTTGAGAGTTTATTTGAGTTCACACCCTTATGCAGTGGGATAATATATGAGACTTTCCAGAGGGATGGGATGGAACTTTCTGTAATGGTTCTGTTAATTAAGATGGAAACAGGGTAGGCAAGCACTCCAGCTGCCATTTGAAGACATTCAGCTGGGAGGAGGTCAGCTGATGGAGTGCATGGTTTAGGCTTAAGATGTAGGGAGTGTATGAGAGATGTTGGGACAGGCTGCAGTTGTAATACTTGGGGTAGGGTGGTTGCAAGAATGAGTCAGTGGTTGGCATGGATGAGTCAATGGTGGTAACAGGCGGTAAGGTATTTGCTAAAGATTGAACAGTTTCTGAAAAAAATTTGTTAAAAATATCAGCAATTTGGTTGGGAGAATTATGAGTCAAGTTAGAGGGGGTAGGTGTTTTGGCTTGTCCAGGATGGAGTAATTTATTTAATCCTGACCAGAATTTTTGTGGGTTTAGATATTGAGTTTGTTGGAATTTAAGGTAATAGTTTTTTTATCGAGGAATATTGATTTTTTAATGGCATTCCTGAGCTGTCTAAAGTTTAAGTGATCAATAGGGTCTTTGGTACTTCTCCATATATTCCAGATTTTATTTATCAGTCTCATTTTTTGCATTGTCTCATTTGAGAGCCAGGGTGCAGGTTTGTTCCTAATTTTAATAGTATGACAGGGAGCATGGTGCTCAAGGATTTTTAGGAATGTATTGTTAAAAAAGAGACTGCTTTATTGAGAGGTAGATATTTTAGGGGTGACTAATTGCAGGTTTTTAGATCTGCTTGAAAGTTACCTAGGTTTAGGTTCTTTTTGTTCTGGGTGGTTCTAAAGTTTAGTTGAGTGGGAATGGTGATCTTTTGACTAGTTATAAAGGTAAGAGAGTGGTCACTAATATCATCAGGAAGTATGCATATTTTGTTAGATTGGGGGTTATTGTTGACTAGTATCCAGTCTAAGGTAGTTTGTTTGTTGCTGGGTTTATGGGTTATGGTACGTTCAGTGATAGTTTGATAGAAGCCGTATAGATTAATGTGAGATGTAGGTTTGTCAGAAATACAACAGATCCAGTCAATATTAAAGTCTCCAAGGAGAATGGTTTCTTGTGGGAATGATGAAAAAGCTAGTTAAGGATATTTTCAAGAGTACTTATGTTGTTGCCTGGGGGTATTGTAAGAGCAAATTATGTAAATAGATTTATTAGCACTAATTTGGAGTTTATATATTAAAATTTCAGCATTGCTAGGTGAGGGAGGTTGAGTGTTAAGTGAGGTTACCTGTAGTTCAGATTTAAACAATATCGCTACCCCCCAACCTTTTTGTTAGGATGGTTAATTCTAAGGATGTTATAACCTGGAGGGATGATATCATTCTCTTTAGTAACTGGTTTGAACCAGGTTTCTGTGAGATATAGGATGTCAAAGGAAAGTAAGTCAAGTAGGGCATGAAGTTGGGTAATTTTGTTATTTAAACTATGAATATTGAGGTAGGCAATGAGAAGAGAGTTCGAGGAAGAAGAGGGGTATGGGAAATAGAGGTGAAGGAAGAATGGTAGTCAGAGAAGGTATTACTAGGTTCTGGGTTTGGCTGAATGTTGCCATGTAGTAGTAGGTACCGAGGATTGTGTGGAAGTTTTGCTAGTTTACATAAAATAGGGTCTATTTTTCTTGTTTGGAAATACTTAAAATGGTTTAATCTGTGAAACTGTGGGAGAATGTTGGCTGATGAGGATGTAATGTTTCTTTGGGTTTGTGAGGTTGATAGGAAAGGGGAAGTTTGTTTAAAGGAGTGTTGAAATTGAAAGGAGCTTAGGAATTCATAGTCTGTGAGGCTATGAGATAGATGTAGAGTGGAAAGAATTATGGGCAAGAGGAGGAAATTAGAGAGGTTTAGTAAGCCAGGGTTGACATAATGAGAATGTGGGAATGTAAGTAATGCGAAAATAAGGGATTATAGAAGGACAAATATGAGGTGGGTTTGTTTAATGAGGAAAGTATAGATAGTGGAAGGTGTGAGTAAATTAGTAACTGATGGTTGAGTATGTAACGATATATGTCGAGCTATTGGTTGATGTGGGGTGGGGGTGTGGCTTCTAGCAGTATAAGAATAGGTGCCCTGGGGGTGGGTGGGAATTGGGGGTAGGTTAGGGGAGAGGAGTGAGCCCGCAGGGCGAATGGAGGGGGCAAGAGCAGTAAGGTAAGTTCATCCAAAAGACAATCAGCTGTCTTTTGTGTTTGGCGTAATACAGAAGTAACTAAAGTGAAAACTGAGGCGCAGAGTATAAAAGTTATCTGATATGTGTTGATGATTTAGTAAAGCAAGAGTGAGGTTCTCATGTGCAGAGAGGGGGATTAGAATTGAACTGAAATGCCAAAGAATGGGTGTAGGACCTGAGGGATAGTTAGTTTTAATGCTAGAATATAGTGTAGGTAAAGACTGCCAACTAGTGGTCAGGGGAGTAATAGCAGCTGGGAAGGTAGGCAAGAAGCTCTTCCAAAGAGATAAGATATAGGATAAGAGGACAAAAGGGTGGAGGGAGGAAGTGGCTTTGGGTCTGCGGTAGGCTCCTAAATCTCACAGCAGAGGGTTAACAAGCAGTTATAGGCACTACAGAAAAGCAGTAAAAAGGTATTTTGCAACATACAAGTACAAACATTTAGGAGTACAAGCTTTATGAAGCCAGGCAAGGAGTCAGTTTCAGGGGCGTCTTCAGGTTAGTAGGAGGCTATTCTTTAACTTTGCAGCAAGGAGGTAAACACCCGGATGCACTTAAATGTACAAAAACTTAAGGGGTATGATGGTGCCTTTCTACATCAGGCTTTTTGATACCTCTGTAATTAAGCAGAAGTGGGTGGGGAGGTGTGCAGGTTCAAGGTGGGGGAAGGGATAGACACAAAGCAATGCAAGGTTGAGAGTCAGAAAAACTGGACTAAGCCAGCTGCTAAAAAGAAAACAGGAAAACCAAGCCAAGTTAATTGCAGGTCAGTGTGGTGCAGTATTTACCTAATAACTACAAATGTTATACTACTAATCTAGTACAGAGTGGTGAAAAGGACCACCACTTCTGCAGGGAAAAATAAAAGAAGTATGGGCTGCAGGTACATAGGTAAACTTTTTCCAAGAGAAAGTAGTTTTAAGTAATTGACCTAGGAGTACTATAGGAAGAGAGAAATGGGGGGGGGGGCAGTAGTATGCATGCATAAATTGAAAGAGGAAAGAGTCTTCAGTTTGTAGGACAGATTAAATACAACTCTAACATACACTAGTGTAGCCGAAAGTACTTTAGTGTTCCACCGACGCAGGATCTTACAGTGCAGGGCAATGAGACAGCCTTTGGTTGATTGGAGGTTGGCCAAGACACAGGATGTAACTTTTGCTGAGGGGACTGTAAGTAAAAAGGAAAAGGAGGTAAATATTAGGTCTGAAGTTTTAAAACACTCTGATTACCAAGTAACTGAGATAGAGAATGCAGGGGTGGAGCAGAATACCTTGTAAGAAACAGAACAATTCTATGAACAACACAAAAATGCAAGGATAGCAGAGGAAAAAAAAGTAACTGCAGTTGATACCAAGCTATTATAGCACACACTACATTATTATGTATAGTTATAAAGGTTATGAAGACAAAAATAGTAACTACTAAGCTGCTACACACTATTTAGCATTATCACTAAAAGTCAGGAACAGCAGTGGTATGCTACAGAAACACAAGTAACTTCTAAGATGCTACACTCAATTTAACATTCTGCACTAAAAGTCAGTAATCAGTGGTGTGCTACAGAAACAAGTAACTACTAAGATGCTACATTGTCCAGCTAACAGTCAGAAATAACAGTGATGTTATGCAGATACACAGAGTCAGTTGTATCCCACGGAGGTTACAATAACTTCTACTCTAATTGCCAAACAGGTTACTAATCTAAAAGTACACATAGCAGGTGACAGTATTCACATTATTGAATAAAGCAGCTTTTTACCTGTTATTTAAAGTCACAATATGCTATAAATACAATTCTATACTTGCACAACAAAAACACTTATATGCAGGGCAAATAGAGTAAAGGACAAAATAACAAAAACACTCTCCAAATGCAACTCCAGAAAACAAGTGACCAGCTAGAGCTGTTATCAACCAGAAATATGCATGACAAAAAATACATACCATGTGTGAAACATCTCAAAAATAGCAGTAATAGTCACAAAAAAAGCAATACCAGGTAGTACTTCCATGCGAGCACTCTACTGGGGATTCCTATGAAGCAAGGCAGAAAAGCTAAGTCAAAAGATGGTGCCTTTCTACATCAGGCTTTTTGATACCTCTGTAATTAAGCAGAAGTGGGTGCGGAGGTGTGCAGGTTCAAGGTGAGGGAAGGGATAGACACAAAGTAATGCAAGGTTGAGAGTCAGAAAAACTGGACTAAGCCAGTTGCTAAAAAGAAAACAGGAAAACCAAGCCAAGTTAATTGCAGGTCAGTGCAGAGTAGTATTTACCTAATAACTACAAATGTTATACTACTAGGGACAAACAAAAGAAGTATGGGCTGCAGGTACATAGGTAAACTTTTTCCAAGAGAAAGTAGCTTTAAGTAATTGACCTAGGAGTACTATAGGAAGAGAGAAATGTGGAGGGGGGGGGTAGTGTGCATGCATACAGTGAAAGGGGAAACAGTCTTCCGTTTGGAAGACAGATTAAATACAACTCTAACATACACTAGTGTAGCTGAAAGCACTTTAGTGTTCCACCGACGCAGGGTCTCACAGTGCAGGGCAACGAGACAGCCTTGGGTTGATTGGAGGTTGGCCAAGACACAGGATGTAACTTTTGCTGAGGGGAACTAGTGTAGCTGAAAGCACTTTAGTGTTCCACTGATGCAGGGTCTCGCAGTGCAGGGCAATGAGACAGCCTTGGGTTGATTGGAGGTTGGCCAAGACACAGGATGCAACTTTTGCTGAGGGGAACTAGTGTAGCTGAAAGCACTTTAGTGTTCCACCGACGCAGGGTCTCACAGTGCAGGGCAACAAGACAGCCTTGGATTGATTGGAGGTTGGCCAAGACACAAGATGTAACTTTTGCTGAGGGGAATGCGAGCACACTACTGGGAATTCCTATGACGCAAGGCAGAAAAGCTAAGTCAAAAGATGGTGCCTTTCTACATCAGGCTGTTTGATACCTCTATATGTTTTAATAGCTATATGATAGATACAGCAGCTGTGTGTTATTCAGAATCCATAACAGCCTTGCTGTCTACTGATCATGTATAGTTTAGTAAATAAAAGATGAAAGCACTCCACTGAAATTAGTCTACAAATTGTTGTACCCCACAAAATGTGGAAGAAGTCAAATGCATTTACAGGATTATGACAACAACATTGTGGGTAAGACAAAATTCAAAACTTGCTTCCAAAAGGTGTGATACAAAGTAAGGAAAGAAAATATTAGGTCTGAAAACATTCTTTAGTTACTTTTCTGGGACCAAATTGACCCTTACCTCTCTGAATTTTTAAATAGCAGCCTTCTTCAGAGGACAAAGCATGAACAAAACAAAGGAGGAGATTACACTAAGGAAAACAATTCAGGCAGAAAGTCTGAGTGTGTAATACTCAGAAGGAAACACATTATGCATCTTCCAGACTAAGACTTTATTTCAGCAAAAAACACAATGATTTTTTCCACAGTATTTGACAACAAGCTAAAGGTTAGATGTTGAAGCGTCTACATGCTGTTTGGATCTTCATTTCCCACAGCCAAAGACTCTGAACGTAACACGTTCTGTTTGCAGCATGTTTGTTATAAAGACAGTGTCTGTTTTTATTTCAGAAAGGCCAGTTTGCAGGACCATCTCACTGTAATTACTGCATATTGATACAATTTTGAAATGTTTTCTCTGATCTGAGGTAATATATCATGCAATAATGTACATTCTTACTCAGTTTTGGTTATTAGTCTGCATTCAGTCTCACACCTTTGCAAATTAATTACTAGCTGTAGAAAGGAAGGTTTCCTCTTACATATTTGTTCCAAGTACTCTGTTTATATTTCTTTTTGACAAGAGAAACAGTCTTTAACAATTTTTTGTTTTGGGGTTTCAACATATGATCAGGTGACACCATCTGTAACCATGAGAATCATAAATCCTCTGTGCGGTTGTCACATGCATTATTATCTTGAGACTTTAAACCAAACAATACCAGATGTTAACTATCTGTTGCTAAAGTATCTATATTTTCCCGAAACCAAAGAATTTCAAAACATTGTACCATTTAGGACTCTGACATCAAAATCCAGTATCTTGTTTCAGAAGTGGCCTTATCTGCCAATTTAAGATTTTTGAAGGACATTGTGTGATAATCAGTTTTATTTGTAATCAGCTGTAACCGCTTGAAAAAGTTTTAATGGGAATGCAGTTATGTCTACAATGTCCAAAACACCAGAGAGAAAAAGTCAGTTAAATCCAAAAAGAACATATATAACTAATTTTCATGCTGATATCCCAAAGACAGGTCCTTTACAGTAAATATAATACATTTAAAGCATCAGCAATGGAAGGTTCTACAGCATGAAGAAACCAACTTATTTTCTTTAAAAATTTGTAACTTCAGTCTGCAAAACAGAAAATCATCTTACAATGAGAGTTCACTGGAACATGAATTTCTTACTGTCAGAACTCAGATGAACATTTTAATGTAGAAGAAACTAAGAAATGATCCTGTAGAAACCAAAGTAATAAATGATAGAGAAAAAAAATATCAAAGACTCGACCAAATGCTAGAGAAACAACAGAATGAAGCAGTTCCTATTTCTGTCAAGTGACATAATTAGGGAGGAACAAATGTGTCACCTGTTTCTAAGGAAGGGCAACAAAGGGTACATTGTGATTCAAAACATGCTGCCTGATTTATTTCCCCAGTGTAACTTTTCTAAGTGACAGAGTTCAAAAGATTTGTATACTCCAGTGAATACATTGGCTGTGGTGACATGCTGTTTTTCTGAACATGTAATGGATTATTCAACCATAGAAACAACTACTGATCTAATTGACCTAATTGTGACACACTGATGGTCAGCATCATATTTGCCTTATCAGGTGCCTATTCTTTCGCACTGTGTCCTACTGCAGAGGTACTATAGATTAAGCTCTATTGCCCCTGTAGTGCTGCTGAGTCACATTTTTATCTCGCTATTTCTCTCTTTCACTTAATCTGTCACAGACATGCATTCATGCACTCTCTACATGGGTTGCTGACATGATGCACCCACCACTCATTGATATTCCTGCAGTTGTTGGCTCTGTACTACTACTGAGAAGAACCACTTAAAACCGAAAAAAAAATATGTTTACTTTTACTAAACAACTATAGAACTGCATCAGTTTTTAACAATTGTGGATCAATAAGCATTTCATAAAACTAAACACAAATAACTCCCCCCAAAGACCAAAGTGCCATGGGCATACGCTCGTACCTCAGAAATAATCTTCTTCCCTTTGGTAGTATTTTGACATAGTTACAAGGGCATATAGTTTAAAAAATGTAAGTTCACTAAGCTTCAACAAAAAGGCATATCAATAGAGCCAGCATCAAGATGCAAACGTTTTTATTCCGGTTGAACCCCTTCTCACTTGGGTTTCTCTGGCAAGCCATTGTACTGGATGCACTCGTTGAATGGAGAGAACCAATAGTTCACATAAGTTTGCACATCTTGGGAATGGGAGGAAATGATTTGGTGAAGTGCCATACCATGAGCATTTCCTGATGGAGGGTGTGTGTTGCACAGGGAATTCAGTGTAATGTGCACAAGCTTGGCAAAGATTGCAAATGTGCTCTGACTGATTTGATGCTGTGTGGAGTCATGTACTTGCAAAGATTTTTACAGGGTGACCACTGCACTAATATTTTTTGGCCAGCAAGTAGAGGAGGGAGTGTAACACATACAGGAAAAATAATTAATCATGCAGGATGCCAACTATAAACTCTTCAGCTCTTGCTGGGCATCTAGCAGCCTAAATGATGCCAGGGTAATGGCAAGATGAATGAGTCTTCACAATTAGAGGAGTCTGATGAAGGCAATGAGACAACATATTTAAAATAATAAAATCAGAGTAGGTGCACAATTATTTTCTATACATGTTTGTTATCAAGAATATATAATGATCTTTTGTATACATTTATAGATACAAGATAAAAAAATACTATTATTTGACACAAGCTCCTTTTCAGCTCCGTTCTGGTGAAATGAAACATAACAGATATGTTCGTAATATAAAAGTTGATGTATAAAGACCTTCCTTGATGGTTCCTTTTTTGGATTTAATTACTCCACCAATCAACATTCTACAGCTTTCTTCATAAAGATCCCATGCTCAGGGACAGATGTGATATTGTGATGACACACTCTTTAACATCATGTGCTGACTACATAAGCATACTCAGCCCTGCTTTCACCAGTTTGCACCCTTCTCACTGATGAGCATCCACACAAATGCTCAAAAGGAATAACAATGAAGGTTGAATATTCTGACACCATCCAAGCAAAACTATCCAAAGAATCATACTGGCACCAGCAAGAAGTCTTTGTACTGGAAACATCTAATTACAAAGCCTGTCTCCATGACTATAATTATAGAAGGTTACCTGGGAAGACACTAAAATATTGCTTAAGGGGAAATATAGAAAACACACTGAATAGACCTCTCAGCTGTCCCTATTTTAGAGGAATGTTCCTATTTTGCGCACCCCCCTCCCAACACACACACCACACAACACACATGTGCATAGATACACATGCAAGCACATAATCATACACAGTCAAATTCAGACTTACAAGTTACAAGTTGACAAAGAGAATTGCCAGCATCATGCTCCCAAGCACAAGGAGATGACCAATAGTCTATCTAATCTTGAGCCAGTTGCAACTGGAGGAATAAACACTTACTCAGGAGGATTATAATTTCTGGAGTTAGAAGCACCTTGATTTCTACCTGGTTACCACACCTGTAAGGGATCCAGAGTAGATGTATTTAAACAGGGAAGCAGTCATTTGTCTAAGGAGAAGGGTGAACAGAGTGTGGAAGCACCCTCCCCAATGAGCATGAAAGATACTCCTCCAGCATGATCTAGAGAATAATGACACTTGGAGGGAGTGGAGCTGTTGAGAAAGAAAATTATGCAGCATGGGATAAACTGCCAAACCATATGGAAAAAAATCTTATAGCTGACAGACATGTCTGTCAATCTAGAAGATCAAGACCCCAAAAAGTGGAAGTTTGCAATGAAAGTGAAGGAGTCACCCCTCAGCAAGGAGGCTGAAGATTCATCTGGGGCTAAAAATACATGTTGCTCTGCACCTAGGACTAGAACAGAACCCGTTCTATTACTTGAGTGGAGATATGACCCATCAATAGGAGTTGTGAGCATCCCTGATGGGGTCTATATTATATAATCGAATGCTTAAAAAAGCGAACGCTGATTGATCGACCTAATTTAAGTGAAAGCTTACAATCTCAAACTGTCAGATCAGCGATTTTTTTCCCAGGGAAAAAAATCTCTGATCCAAAACACATACACACAACACAAGCACACCAAACAAACAGAAATCCACACACATACACCTAAAATCTGATACCTAACCCTACACTAAACTATGCACACACCACTAACTACCCACTTACATTAACCCAAACCCTAACCCTAAGGTCCGTCACTATCGCACACTCACCTCACCCGCTCCCTAACCCTAACTCACTTAAATCTGCCCTAACCCTCATGTCCACTCAATCGCACACACACCTAACCCGAGCCCTAACCCTAACTCACCTAAATCACCCTAACACTCACATCCACACAATCGCACACTTACCTGAATCTGACCGGTAACTTTCCACCATAACACTGAAAATACCGAAGCAACAGAAATGGACAACCAAATTCTTTCCCTAGGAAAAAATTTGAGTTTCTGCTGCTTCGATATTTTGCAGTTTCACGAAAATAAGTTCGATCAATCAGCGTTCGCTTTTTTAAGTGTTCGATGATATAATATAGACCCCCCTGATGCTGGCAGTATGACTGCTAACAAGGCACTGGATAACTTTACTTCATCCACACTGAGATCTATACCCACTTCAAAACAAGCAGAAGGGTTTACAACAAATGCTAAACCATTTTGAAGTATCTTGTTTGAGAAGGCAAGACTTGGAAGAGAAGTTACTTGGCTAAGCAGCAACACAGATTACTCCATGAAGGGTAATACCAAGTGATCCAATGTGTTTTCAGAAGCCCCAAAGGGAAATAGCAAGTTATTTCCTCAAATATCAGAGGAGTTTATAATCACTACACTGTATCAGTAGGGTCAGCAAGCAATATGGAATATCTTGAAAAAAGAAACCTCCAAACAAAGGGTCTGAACCTCCCAAGGAATCCTACTACTTGAATAGGAAGAGGAGACAGCTGCAGTGTGGAGACCCAGCCTCACCATTTCACTGATATCAATAGCCAGTCATTCATTAGAAAGAGAATGGAACAGCTTCTCCTAGGAAGCTGGCCACAAGGTCTTTTTACAGAATGAGAAGTATAGCGAGACTTGCCCAGCCTAGAATCTAAAGGCTTTCAAAAGTAAATGGAAGGTTCCCAGCTTGGAGGAGGTGGCAGACACTACCCTGACATCGTTCACAGGTGGCTGAGTAAAAACAAATCTCTCCTGAGCCAAAGAAAAAGGAGAGACAATGAAGACCAAATTAAAAAAAAAAAAAGGTTTTTCATCAGAAAAGGTCAGACCCATGGTCCATCATGTCAATCTAAACACCACTACTTGTCCCTGAGATGATTATTGGAAGTTTTAGATGAAGTCAAGTTCTAGGTTTAAATGACCTGGCATACATTCAGAAATTGTCTAGCACTTGGAACAAGAAGTCTGTAATGGAAATGGCAGAAACTGCTGCCTTCTCCCATCTTCCCATCTATAATATGGGCATGAAGAAGCTTACAAGGAATGAAGCAAACAAGAAACAAGGATGTTCACTCCTATGATGCCCTGACCACCAGCCACCCATGTTGGGCTAATGTTCCTAAAGGTCCACTTAATAGACCACAGGAAGACTACAGTAAGAGATGGCCACTTTTAATTGCAACTCCATACAAATTCAGTACACTCCTAATTGGACAACCTCCGCACATGTGAAATGCTGGAACAGCAGTTCTACTCAAGCAGCTTAAAGGCAGGTGACAAGTCTACCCTGCTGACCTGTTCATAAGGTTCAGACCTATTCCTCAGGTGTTTTGCACACTATATGGAAGACAAGCCAGGGGCATGAAATAACCATGCTCTCATTCTGCAAGACAGATGAGAAGCCTTGTGGATCTGGTCTTATGGATTAGCCTACCTCTAAACTCTTCTGCACACCTCATGGAAGACTGCAACAAATATAGGGGAGGAGGATGATGATCTGAGAAAGGACTGCCAATGGTAGCAACACAGAGCAGTGGAACCCTGGAATACACCCTCCCCTAATATACCACATAGCCCTGCCAATGACTGCACAAAACAGACATGATTACAAAAAACTGATGTAACTGCAGAGACAAGCAGGGTAGTCTTGATACTATGTGTGGGATTTCTGCATGACTTCCTGTTCCTTCCAGAAAGGCTAAGAGTCAGTCAGTAGAGCAGCAGAGCTCCATGTCCAGAAGGGACTTGCCCAGTACCAAGGAAGGTATTAAAGAGATTAAAACTTCTGCCAAAACTGTCTACTTCAGTGAATAAGATGCTCAGCAACAGCTGTTCTGGTCATCTCTTAATAAACTAATCCATGCAGACATATGTCCAGGCCAACAGCGCTGGCCACAACATGACAAGAGAACACACTTTATAAGGCGGGTGTTGCACAAATTTGACAGTTTGCAAGGTGAAATCCCTCTTGATGGCAGACTCATGGGGGGACTACTGAACAGTCAAGGCCCCCTACTCTACCAGGAAATAGTACCAAGAAAGGTGAGTTGCATAGCCAATGGCATTAAGTCCTAACATGATAGAAGAACATACGTATTTGTTAGTTCTGCCCTCATGGCCACCCTTTCTGCCAGCTGGACATGAGTGGAGAGTAGGATGATGGACTAAACCTCTTTCATATCTTTGCTAATCATCTCCTTTGCTCCTGTTACTTTTCCTAACAGATGTTTTGCATTCTGGTTAAATTTAGTCTTTCTCTTATCTTCTGTTCTCAGCAGTTCTTATACATGCCATGGATTCTATAACCCACCCTCATACCCTACCTCTTTCATTGTCTTCACAGTTTTAGGAATTTTATATTGTGCAGATTTCAAAGTCAGATTTCCTTCACTTGGATGACTGTTAAACTTTCTGTGGCACTTCTGATGTGGCCTGAATGAAAAAATGAAATCAGCATTTCTGGAATCCACTAGGTCCATGACAGTTTACTAGATCTACATGGCATGATGGCATCTGAGCCCTAGAGATTGTCTACCTTCCTTTCCTATATGTCTCTCAACTGCTATTCATTATTTCATTATCCTATACATAGATACATGGTAACTTTGCATTTTGACATTGAGCTATAGCCCCTTTCTCCCCATCCCATACACCATAAGCAATCTGTAAACAGGGTCTCTTTCTTTAATTTAGCCTCCAGCAAAAAGACTCATGATGCTTTCCCTTTCTTTAAAGCTACCCTAACACATATAAACTGGGTTAGAAAATCTAACCTTTTAAAATTCCATGCTGCAGACTGAATATAACAAGACATATCTGGTAAGGTATTTTTTGATTATTGCACAGAAGCACCAAACTCCAAATGCAGCAAAATTCCCATTGCTTTTATTTAACACATAAAATGCTCCGTAAACTGTATAAAAAGTACTGACAAGTACTTCACTGAGCAGTTAATCACAAACGAAACACTAACCACGAACGAAACACTCACTCTAAAATATTTTAGAGTGAGTGTTTCGTTTGTGGTTAACTGCGCAGTGAAGTACTTGTCAGTACTTTTTATACAGTTTACAGAGCATTTTATGTGTTAAATAAAAGCACTGGGAATTTTGCTGCATTTGGAGTTTGGTGCTTCTGTGGAATTTACAAGTTTGTTTCTCGTTTATTGGTGCTAGTTTTAAGGTATTTTTTGACATCTGTGTCTATTGTGTAGGGTCTGCATTTTATAAGACACTTATCAGCTGTCCTACTTCATAATATTTGTGATTTCTACCCTAGAAAAAAGCAAAAGAGAAGAAACAAAATAAGGGAAAGTAGTTAGATAAGGGAACAAAAGCTTAGAAAGACAAAAATTAATGTGATGGTGGAACAAAAACACTCAACCACTGTAGGTAAGGTATTCCAGGACAGTAACATGAAGACCTCTATTAAGTTATAGCTTGAAGCATCCCTCTATACTAACAAATAAATAAAGCAAAACAATGATAAATACTGCTTATGGAAAAACAAACTCTGTTCTTCCCTTACGAAAAGGAGTTACAACAGTGTTGTACAGTCAGAAAAAGTTGACATCTGTACTGTCAAGACAGTGGAACGGAAACATTGAGCTCTCCACTCAACTAAGGTAGAGTGCAATAAAGGAAGGTTGAACCTTGTCTTGTAGTATGAAAATCTTTCCCCATGTGACCTCCCAGTATTGTATCATCTGTATATACAGTATGTAGGAGTCTGTGTCTGCACCTGTCTCAGACTGTATGGAACTTGGGTAAATTCAGAACTTTCCTCATAAAAACATGGAGTGAGATGACCACGTCAGTATCAAATGCACTCTGCAGTATATTTCCTTTCTCTGAAGTGCATATGAGACTGTAATCAGTGCTTAATATTTGCCTTTCCATCTTTTTATACTCATTAAATTGTCATTGTCAGCTGCCAGCCGCAGTCAGGTATCATATCATTATTAACCATAGGCAGTATGCCTTGCTATGGTTGCTAAAATGAGTCTTCATTTTACATAACCATAGTGTCACTATCTGAACAAAGCACCATGCTGCAATAAACTCCTCCACCTGGCCCTGTCACACACAGACTACACTGGGTCTAAACTATGGAATCCATATATTGTACAGCCAATCCACACTTTTATGTCAGTACATGAAAACTGAAAGGAAATGAAAAATGACTCAACAGGTTTAAGGACTGATGAGCTTAAGGCAAGACAGGTCAGACAATAAAAAAAAAAGAATGAAAGAAAGAAAGAATTGAAACATTAACAATATAGCAGGCATGGATCAAACATTATCAGAACAATTAGCAACAAATGAGCCATGCAGCTTTTAATTATTTAAGATACCACTGTGTTTGCAATTCAAGCCATGTGTGCCAAAGGGTCTATGTTATAACAGCGAACGATCAAAAGATCGAATGCTGTTATATTGACCACAGAATAATGAAAACAAAAAAGAATGAACAGCCAGAACGGCGACTTTTTTCCCATGGAAAAAAAATTTGCTGTTCCCTCCAAAAAAACACACTAAACACTATGTTAAGTGTGGGGGGGGGGGACCCCACTTAAATATACCAACTCCAAGATCACACTACAGTGCCGGAAATGTCAAAGTGATGGAAGAGGCCAGGGAAAGAATTTGCTTAAAAGCCGCTTCGTCATTTTGCGTTTTCGACATTTGCAGTTCAACAAAGATGCATTTGACATAATGCGTCTTCGTTCTTCTGACAGGAACCCATGCCAAATGCCTGACATGTGTTTAACTATTGAAAATATTTAGACAAATGCAGCCTGCTTAAATGTGAATGTTGAAAACGTGCATAATGGAAATGAGTGCTCAGTTGTACAGCTATGAGAAAAAAAAAATGAAAACATGAACCAGAGAATGTTTCTACTATCAGAAATGTATTCATAATAGAAGGACACATTATGTTGTTGTTGTCTTTCGGCTTTTCCTGGTTAGGGGTCGCCACAGCGAAACTCTGGTCCGCTAATGATTGGCAGTAGATTTTCATGAACGCTGAGGTGCCAGCTCGATGTCCAACCTTCAACGAAGGCATGCCCATTTACGCATGCCTTTCAAACACCCACCCAACTGTGGGGAGGACATGCAGACTCCACACAGAAGGTACTCCCCGCACTCTAGCTGAGAATCAAACGGGAGAACCTCTTGCTGTGAGGCAACAACACTACTGCTGCACCACCGCGTTATGCATACATGAAAATTCCAGCAATAATGCATATGAGGTGATAAACATGCCATCTGTGAAAGTTACTGAATATAACCCATTTGGTACCACATTTTTCTTCACATAAAACTTTTAGATAGAAAATAAACATAGAAGGATTAGCATGAGCAAGGAAATTATGTTGAAAGCATAAACTGTCAGCCAATGAATGAAGATGCCTCATTCATCACCCACATGCATGCAGACAGGAAAAAGTCAAATGTTACTGTCTCTAGAAGTCCCACCACATAAGTTCCTGCCTACTGGTAGCCAAGACCATAGATTTTAATTAATTGCACTCACTCATTAGGCAATTGCAATGACTCACATTGTCTAATGCAAGACTCTGAAGTGTCAGACACCATACCCTAGACAAGCAACAATGCCTGACAGGGAGTTTGTTTTTGTGTAAATAACTCACACCCAGGAGTGGCCTCTAAACCTCTGAAAGGATGTTATTTACACAATAACACACACCCTGGAGGGCATTATTGCACTTAGAAAATGGGCCATCAGTTAAATTGTCTTGTAGTTTTTAATTTGTTTTTTATTAGTATATAATTTTTATATATGTTTGATGTAAAATAACTCCTCATCCTAACCCTGTTGTATATCTTCCCTATAAAACCCACCACTGCCTTGCCCTTAAGTCTTTGCAATGGTCTGAATTCCCTAAACAACTGCTCCTTCCACAACTGCATATAACACACTCAATTCTTTATAACTCCACTTCCTGCCCCTCTATTTCTAAGATTGTATCATCATACAACCCCCAATGTCAGCTTCATATTTGACAAACATCTCCTGGACATCTACAAACCCACAAAAAGTGTTGGTAAGTCACTATACAAATACTCAGTAGCTCATTCCTGGAACTCCCTTACTCATAATATAAGAAGTATCCCCAACATGTCCCAATTCAAACAAGAACTTAAACACTACCTAAAATACACCTGGTCCTGCCCATGAGCACCTCCTACCTGACTTGACTTACCATCTTCCTAAATTATGCATTCTTACTCTCGTTATTTTATTCTCTCCACTGCTCTCTCTCCTCTCCCCAGTGATAATTCTACAACATAACAACAATCAGCTTTTGCATATCCTTTTTTACATCCAAATTATTTTGTTGTTACTGTATATATATATATATATATATATATATATATATATATATATATATATATATATATATATATATATATATATAGATATATAGATATATACAGAAACTTGTACAAAACTGTGGATTTTATTAACTTCTTTTTGTTGTATAAATTCTTGTTGTATACCATTTGTGATGTAATTGATTGTCTTGAAAGACTTTAATTGTAACTGGAGCTTTTCTCCTTGGGTCTCCACTGAAAATGGGCCTATGGCTCAGTTGGACCAACCCACTTAACAAATGACAATAAATAAATAAATAAATAAATACATAAATAAATAAATATGCAATTGCTGTTGGAAATGTAAAGTAGTTTACATTTAAAATATAAGTTATGTATGTATTTAATGCCTACACACATAAACAAACACATACACACACACACACACACACACACACACACACACACACACACACACACACACACACACACACACACACACGCGCGCACACAAACAGGGTCTGTATTAGATAATCAGACTTTTAAAAGTTCGAGTTTCATGTGGTTAACACCATATGATCGAACTTTTAAAAGTTCGAAAATCTAATAAAAAAAAAATAAACTACCCAAATAACCTACCTGAACATTTTAAGCAGGGGGGCAAGCCCCCCCGGCACCCCCACATCCCCCACTCTTTAAATATACCAACTCCGAGATCACACTACAGTGCAGAAAAGGGAAATCTTCCCATTCCGTGCTGTACGGAGATCTCCATTAAAACATTCAAACTTTCAAAAATTTTATCATGTGGTATTGACCATATGACAGTCAAACTTTTGGAAGTTCGATCATTCAATATAGACCCCACACAGACACACACTCAGAAGTACATTCAGATATACTCACAAACATTTACTTAGAAACACACACATTTAGAAATACAGACATACACACACAAATACATAAAAGCAAACATACACACACACACACACACACACACACACACACACACACACACACACACACACACACACACACAAACCAGTATTAACAAATGGTGACCGTTTTTACTGTCTGAGCTTTGGAGCAGTGTAATATCATGCTGTGCAATGCTGGACTTGTTTTTCAGTGAGCATTACCTTTGCATTAACACCCTGCTGGAGAGTGTTCATTTTTCAGTCAGGGTGGTGATATACAGATTGCCCATTCTCGTAATGTCATTATCAACTAGCTTGTTTGCTTCTGTTGGGGGAGGAACCTTTTGGAAGGGAGTTGTCACTGCCCTTTCTGTTCTTTCAAACATATCATTGTAACTTCATTTACTTAGTTTAAAGTGCTGCTTAAGTTTCAAAACTGTCCATATAGACTATGTCAAGATACTTCTTAGAGGTCAAATTTTGGAAGTGTGACAAGGCACAGGAAACATTAATATACTCAACACCTGCTTTCTGTCACAACACCAGCTTCAGCATACCATCATTGATTTAACCTTTCTTTTTTTTTATTTCTAACAATTGTAATTCTCTGTATTCCTGGCTATTGAACAAGGACTTCCAAAACACGTTCTCAATCTTCTCTATAGCCTTATTGCTTTTTTTTATCACCGTGATTAAAATTTTAATTTACAGCACTTTGAAATCATTGCTCTTTTTTTACATTTTACAATTGGCCAATAATATGTGCCAGAATTCTACAGGATTAGAATACAAAGTCATTTTGTATTTTTTCATGTACATAAAATGCTAGATGCTAGATTTATAATAAAACAAACATACTCTTAAACATCATACCTAGACATTCCTTACTGAACAGAATCATTAATATTTATTATTCTGAATTTCTGAATTCATAATACCCTTTTACTGCTCTTTATGGTCTGCAACACAGCACCTGTGTGTGTGTGTGTGTGTGTGTGTGTGTGTGTGTGTGTGTGTGTGTGTGTGTGTGTGTGTGTGTGTATATATATATATATATATATATATATATGATAATTCTTGAAAATAGGGAAAATATAAATATGATTACAAATATGCATAAAGATTAACCATAAATTTTGTTAATTAATTCTAGAGATTCACCTCATGAGTAAAGCTCCTTTGCTTTCCCTATGAGTGTCTTGAATCCAGTTTGAGAACACTTATCAAATGGTTGCAATTGGAGGTGCTGTTAAAGTTCTTAATATTATATAGAGTTTCAGCAGCCATAATGTACTGCAAGTTAAAAAATGTGACAAAGTGTCTAACAGATTTTAAAGCTGTTAGATGCGTTTCATGCTTCCCTGATTTTTCAGGCACATCACTGATTTCGGGTCACATCATTGCTCTGTGTCTCCAAAAGGTTGTGATTTTTGAAAAAAAAGGTAAATTATAGTCAACAAATGCAATACTGTCAATAAGTTGAGTTTACTTTTGAAAACATTAATTTCTCTTCTTTAGCCATTTTCTACTACAAATGTTTGTATATTTAAAACCATACATGATTTAGGACATTTGGCCCTGATTTTACTTTTTCCATGATTGTCAAGGTAATAAGTTGAGATGAGGTCCATTTTAGTTCTGGATGCAGTTTGTGAAGCAGAGTGAGGCAAGTGAAGGATTTGGAACCTCATACTGTTTTCTGATGTAGTATTGTGGTGGCTACATGGTCAACACAAGGTTTACTAAATGATAGCAGTATGGTGCATGAATTTTGTTTCATAGCAAAAAACAATATGGCTAATTACAGTGAAATGATCTTTATAGATGCCATATTTTTATTGAAATGCAGTACAGAGATAGCTGTATTACAGCCATGGTTTTGTGGGAAATGTTACTACCACTATGGTTTGGCAGTAAGTGCCAACACTTACATTACACAAACTGGGAAAGTGACGTTACATACTTTTCAATTAGTGCTAAATTTTCCATTTGGACTCAAGCTTTTAGTGTATATTAATGTGTTTGGAAATGCATGCAATAAATCATATTAACACATTAAAGCCTAGTGATGACTCCAGGTGTTTGTCCAGGATTACCATAGTGATGCCCCTGGTCATCTGGCATTGCCTGTTCATGTATAAATTAGTAATCCTTAAACTGTTCAACATTGCATATTACTGAAAGGCTTCAGAATTTATTAAAAGTGGTGAATATAATATTTATATTGTCATGTAGTTTTCATTCATATTTTCTTTTTCAACAATGATGTGATAAAGCAAATCTATTTAACCTCGTATTAAAGCTTACAGCTAGATGAACAAAATACTGCTTAGAATATGTATATAGCTTGAATGGTTAAACAGATATTGTAAGCTGTTCACAAATCATTACATAAATTAATACATTACAGTGTTATTGTGACTTATAAAATCGATTTTAGGACCTAGCATGTAATGAATGCAACCATTGTAAAAAATGTTTGTGCTGAACAGTTTACCATTTGCACTTCTTTAGTAACACATGGTTCTAGAGATATAAACATTTGTTTGAACCTTAGAAATATAACTTAATTTATCAAAATGCTCCTGTTTAGCCACTGAAAGTTAAAGTACACATTTCCAGAGCTCCACTGGAGGAAATGATTTAAAGCAAGCTTTCTGTAATTTGTAATGACGGGAGGACTTGTTTCCCACAGATTGTTTTATGCCAAATTCAGTCTAGAAACTGTTTTATGTTATATTACTCTGACTCTTAATTTGCTTTAAAACTGCTTACTATGTTGCTCCAAGTTTACTGCCAGTTGATAAAAATGAAGTGATCCAGCTTATATCATAAAGACAGGTTCATAGGTTATAGAGATAAGCTTATAGCCTGATAGGCACCTAGAAGCTTGATGGCATTTATCCTATTTTGGAACTTATGAATACCCATATAATCATATAGGTGTTTCTTAAAGGTACTAAAGGGAGTCAAGTTACTTAATATTTTTTTGAATTCACTTCCAATAGCTTGGAAAATGTGATGTAATAAAGCTGTCACATTTAGCAGTACTTTTAATATCAAGCTTGTGACTGATAGAACAGGATTATGTATTCACCTCATCATTTGTGTCTTTCTGCCATAAGCATACCATAAAGTAGAGTACCCTAAGTACCCTGATATGTATCACCCCTAAGATGTGCTATGAGATTGAAAACAGGGACCCCACTCAATATCTCATATCAATATGTTATTTACTTTTCTTAGTAAGAAATCTTTGTTCTTTTTCAACTAGAAATGATGCATGTAAAGAAAGCAAGAAGTGGGTAGACTGTAGTCTATGTCAGCAGAAATGACTGAGGTGACTGTAGTCTGTGACAGCACAAATGATTGGGGTGTCCTGCGGGGCAATGACTTTACTTGCTTGGTTAGATATCCCCATGAAAATTAGATGTGCGACTTAATATTTTTTTCTGATTGCTTTTCCAGTCTGTTCATCAAAGGTTAGGTCACTGTTAATCAATGTTTGTTGGTCATTGACAACTGCATCAGTTTTGAATGTCTGCCCCTCTATGGAGTAGTTAACTAGAACTAATAGGATACAATTAGTAAAGGAAAGAATTTCAGCCCATTGTTTGTACACCAGAAGTGGGGAATGTGTAACCACTGTTGTAGAAGAGATTTTCTGTGGGGTAACAAGACTGCACTCATAAGGTTATAGTCATCAACATATTTAGTGAGCTACATATTATTGTCTTCCTGTACACCTGAGAAGAAAATGTGGAACTGAAGCTGGTCCAGGACTAATCCTAGCAGAACCCCACTTATGAACTCAGGATGTGCTGAGACATGATCATCCAGTCTATGTTCTATCTAATAGCAATTTCTCATTGCAGTTAGACGTATACTAATTATATAAGGGACCTTAAATTTGCTTATTAATCCATTGCAGGCAAGTGTGACAAAGGCTTTAATAAGGTACAAGTAAGCAACATATGTATGAAGCTTTTTATCCAGTGCAGATGATGATTTCACAAATGAGTCACCAGAATTTAGGGGCAGAACCTTTCCTTAAAAACTTTATTGAATTACATCTAGAAATAATAAATAATCTGTGTCAGTCTGTATTAACACTACACTGAGGAGCTTGTGGAAGAGACTGAAACCTCCATGCACTGCTGACAAGGGATGGGGATAGTGCCTAAACTGAGGGCTCTATAAAAAGAAAATACAGTGGATAGGCTATGTTGCCTGTTATGGCATACAAGAAAGTCCCAGGAATGGTGGCTGCCTTTGTAGAGGCTGTATTTTTGAGTTTGCATAAAAATGAATAAATCAGTTCAAGCGGAAAATGGATTGGGTGGTTCTTTGCAAGTCTTATGGGGTTGTGGGAGTAGACTGGAACTTGATAATAAATATCTTTGCTAAGATAACAATTTCTTTTTTTGCTTAAATGATTTTATTGATTTTACAAAATGAATATAATTTCCCAACTTTGTAATATAAAACATAACTTACAGAGGTTAACAACTATTTACAATCAACAACTATAACATCTAAACAAACAAATAATTTATAAAGGTGTCTATGTTTAAAAGATATTCCACATTTCTACATTTAAAACTTTATTCCATTAGGTATTACAGTAATCTCTCTCCATTACTTTGTTCACTTTCTTCCATGAGTTGTAATAAGAAGTGGTTTGTTCTGTTCTAATTCTAATGGTTCTCATTTCTATTAATGATACATTCAACACAATGTTTCTGTATTCTTTAAATGTGGGTGAATTCTCACTTTTCCAATATGTGGTAATGGTTTTGCATGCTATACACATAACAGTGAAAATTTTGTTCTATCAACACATTGGGGTATGAGACCATTAAACAAAATCAAAGATTTAGACAAATGGAAATTATCATTAAAAACTATTTCCAAGAAAAAATTAACATTATCCCAAAATGGTTTAAGTAAATGACAATCATAAGACATATGCCTCCAATCTGCCCTCAAGTTCCTTTACATCTCCAACATCCTATGTTTTGTTTAAACATTATTTCCACTCTATGTGATACTATAAAGGACCTATGAATAAATTTCCATGAGAACTGTTTCCATTGCAATGAAAGAGATGCTTGCTTTGTGGACAGAAGTATTAATTTCTTGTCATTGTCATTTGGCATTTGATTATTTACTGTGTTATAGTAATCCCAAAGATTCTCTGTATGATATAACTGTTTTCTTAATTATTTTATAGATCTTTGATAAGTAACATTTTCCACGAAGAGCTTGTGTTGTTGAAAAGACCAACCCCTGATTCACAAAGCTCTGTGCAAGAATAGGACTATTCTTGCACGGAGTGGTTCGTATCAATTTAGAACAGCAGCGTGCCTTGGATATGCATGAAGGCACGCTGCTGTTTAATCTATACGGACACAAACCGTGAACAAGTGCACAGGGCATGTCTGAGTAGTGCATGGACACTAAACACAACCCCTGCACTCAGAAAGTGCCATACAGCACTTTCTAAGCTGAACTGGCATAATATTAGAGATGTGCTCTAATATTATGTCAGTATTTCGGTGTTCGCGGATACTGAAATGATAAAATGATCATTTCAGTGTCCGTGGACACTGAAATAAAAATGGCAATAAGAAAGCAATGCAGGGGGTGTGTTACAGGTTCTGTGACACACCCCCTACATTGCTAAAGTGCCGTATGGCACTTTTGCAACTTGCTAAAGCAGGGAATGCATGCAAATGCACAAATAATGGGGGATAAATCCCCCAGAACTAAAAAAGCACAAGCACAGCCCCACAAACATAGAAAGTTGATAAGAGAATAGGTCATGCAGCAGTATGAATCATGTAAGGGTACAAGTCTGAAAGCAAATGTATGATAACATTCCCTCACAGCAGTTCATGTGAACAAAGATACAAATGATGGGGGGAATAAAACTACATTAGGGACTAGGAAGGAACCGGACCACAAAACGTATAAGCTTTTGTTCATTTTCGAAAACGAATGAAAGCTTATAAGTTTTGTGGTCTGGTTCCTTCCTAGTCTTTGGTTTGCTGCTCTTTCATTTTTACTTTGTTCTTTGGAGTTGTTTAGCAGTTTTTACATTAGGGACATGCCTGAAAAATTGCTCTCACACACTTAGAAAGTTGATAGATAACAGGATATGTATTAGCAGGTGTTCCTGAAGGATAGAAGCCTGAAAGCCAAATCAATGTCAGTATTGTATGACTGCAGTCCCAAGTAGTTGTCAGAACACCACAATACACACCCACATAACCTAATAATATAATAATAATATTATAACTATTTTTTCACTAGCCTAAGGAATGTTTAAGTGTAGCTACGTGGGCATGCTTAGCATAGCTTAAACATCCCAGAGGAGCTAAATCAAATAGACAAGTGAAATTTCAAAGTGAGGTAGTCTTGTGGTTAGAATTGTGGCTTTACCTACAGACATTCACTGTTCAAGTCCCAAGGCAGGAAACTTATTTTTCTATGTGATAGTAGTGTTAAAATTATTTTAGTAAACATAAATTATGTAGCAACTTTTTTTTGTCAACCAGGGTAGTGCAGCTGTTCCAAAAGTGAGATGTCAGTATAGAAAAGATGTGAAACCCCGATATAAACACAAATGCCCTGTACAGTATAGTCACACAAGAGTATAATTTAATGAAAGCACATAGGGGGATGTTATGGAAGGTAAATGTAAAATTATAATGTGTATATAAATATTATTTTATAGTATAAAATTATATGTATAATATGGTTAAACATGCCTTAATCACTCTGTATCCATCAGACCTTGTTCTGCCCAGCAACAAAATAGTCAGCCTTACCAAGACTCAAACCTAGGAAATTGACCTCTACAATCAAACAGAAAACCACTACACTATCTAAGCTGTGAGAAACTGCAATACTTTAACAAACATATCATGCATTCTGGTCATTTAACATTAATGAAAAAAAATAGTCCCAAACGTCAAAGCCATGATCCTGAACACTATAATCAGAGGAATGTACCAGTACACCATCTAAGCTGTAGGAGTTAATGTTGCTTTTCCAAGCATATCATGCAATAGAGGCATACCACATTAGGGAGAAAGCTTTGTGGAACCAGTCATGTGTTATATATAGACATATACACACAGACATACAAACACACACACACACACACACATATATATATATATATATAGATATATAGATATATATGTATATATATATATATTATATATATATATATATATATATATATATATATATATATATATATATATATATATATATATATATATATAGATATATAGATATATATGTATATATATATATATTATATATATGTCTGATGAAACATATATATGATAAAGTAGAGTCATAATATAGATATACATATATAAAAATATAAAGGAAGGAAAAAATATATATATGTGTAGATATATATATATATATATATATATATATATATATATATATATATATATATATAACATGCAGTGCAGTTATACCTCAGAACCATCCCTCTCAACTGTTAATGCAAGAAACCTGTACAAAAGCTGTAAAGGGGGGGGGGCACATATAGGGACATATTTCAAATATTGCTGTTACAAATGAAGACATTTGCTACAGCAACAGGCTGCATTTCAGCAGACAATTACTGAAGGATATGAGGATGGAAACTGAAATGTCATGTCATTATTTGCTGACATAAATCCTTGGATCATTATCATGATTTACCAGACAAATACAAATAAATTGTGGAACTGAACAAAAGCATGGGCCAAACATCTTGACATTCTGTGAAAATCCTGGCAGTAGAGATGGATGCTCAGAACCCCTTAGTGCAATGAATCCGGACCAAGGCTGACAAAGTGGGGGAACAAAGGCATGAAAATAGGGACATATCCAAAATATGTCAGTAGATAAGCTGAGAAAGTTGATGTAGAAACACTGTATGTCCTAATGTACATTGACTGAAATATCACAATTCCAGGACTTATATGCTTCCCATTAGTTAGTGACCTCAATCCCCACATCATCCCACTGATGTGTCAGGAATACGCAACAGTTATGTGGACCAGACCAAAGATATCGGCCAGAAACCTGGACATCCTACAAATATGTGGACATACAACAGTAGATAAACTACACTGAGCTACCGAGCAATGTTTGAACTACAATCAGACTGATATAACACGATCCAAGTCCAGCTCTGGGGCTGTACACATGCATTAGCAAATATAACAGACACTACAGGGATGTAACACTACTGGAAAAGAGACACTGGTGTGAAAATGCATACCCCCAAATAATTGCACCACAGTCACAGTGACATACCAGTAAGCAAAATGAACACTGCAGTATAATGACTGTGTGAGCAACAAAATCCTGTTTGCCACTCACACATTACTCCTACATATACTGCCCTAGTCACAGTGTAGTGGGAATTGTGAGGTGTTACGGGACATGTCACTGTCTGCATGTACAAACATAGACAGGCAATAGGGAACCAGAAACTGGAGCAGTATGCACAGTCAGATAGAAAAGACCCATGACACTCACATGTACCCCCTCCCTACACAGCCCAAATAACATGTACACAATACACTGCTACACAATCCTGATTGTATTTTAACAATAGGGAGATATACACTGACCTCTCAAATGTAGAGTTTCCCACAGAATGTATAGGCACAGGACTCATAGCTATGGCCACTTCCTTATTACATGACTGGGGGTCTATGACATCACTGGGATGGTAGCAGGAATGAATGCAAGAAATAATGATACTACATACCTCTGAACTTCTTAGTGCATGACATCTGAACAAAGCCTGACATCTTTGGGGGACAGAGGCCGAAACACAGGGGTATATTCGGCATATTGCTGTTATAAATGTAGACAGTTGCTGGTGTTACCAGCTTTGTTGTAACATATCTTTTCTGAGGGATATGAAGTCAGTAACACAAATGGATGTTAGCATTTACTGACTGCATCCCCCAGAGTATCCTACCAACTAGCCAAGGACAACAACTGTCTAGGGAACAGACCAATCATATGAGCCACGCATCTGGACAGGGTCTAGGCCTCTGGACAGTGTAGCGATATGACCGCAGTGATGTAACAGAATGAAAATCCCTTGACAGCTACCAAACATGTCACCCAGCACCTTATGAAGTGCAGTAAGACCAACATGACACTTCCCCACATCACCTCTAGGCAATTACCCATGTATATTCAAATATAGCTTGCACTACAGGGATGGAACTGTAGTAAAAAGCAGAGAGTAGTACAAAAATGTCCACCCAAAAACATTTGCATGACAGTCACAGCAACATACCAATACCCAAAATGAACTCTAGAGTAGAACGACTGTCTGAACAAACATATCCTGATTGCCAATCACACACTACACATACTGGCCCAATTCACAGTGTACTGGGAATCCTGAGGTGTTACAGGACATTTCACAGTCAGCCCCTACAAGCATACAGACATGATAGATTGCCAGCAGCTGTAGCAGCATGCAGAGTCAGATAGGTAAAGGATGTATGGCACTCACATCTTCTACTCTCCCTACCCAGCCCGACAAACATCTACACACAACACTGCTACACAGTCTTGACAGACTGTTCACAATGGCCAGACAGACATAACTGTCATATGTACAGATTTCCACAGAATTACCAGGGTGTGGAACCATAATCCTAACCACCGCTGTATAGCATGGCCAGGAGTCTGCCAGGACATTAGCATGATAACTGGAGTGCAGTTGTTAATTAATGATATACCATACCTCTGCACCTCATACTGCAGGACATCTGGACAATGCATGGTGTACTTGTGGGACAGGGGGCTGGAAAGAGGGACATATCACACATAATGGTGTTATGAACTGAAACAGTAGCTGGTGTTACACGTGTTGTTGTAACATAACATCCCTGAAGGATATGATGTCTGGAACACCAATGGATGTCAACAGTTACTGACTACAATCCTCACATTATCCTATCAACTCCACAAAAACAGATGTTGTTCAAGGAACAGACCAAGCATAACAGGCAAACATCTGGCCAGTCTGTAGACAACATGCCAGCTGAGAGGTATGTCAGAGGCATATCATTGTCAGATGTCAAGTCACCCAGTAAATGCATGTCCAGACTAACCCTGTCAATCTAGCTACCCTCCATGTGTATAACAGCACTAATGACATACAGTCTGTACCCAATTCTGGAGCTTTGTTCCACATGCTGTTGGCCTGTCTCCACATGTCCTGTGAGGCATTTCCACCTACTGTCTGTGAAGCTGTAGCCCCCCCCACCTCCATAATATTCCCCGAACAGGCAAGGAAAATGGGCAAAGCCCACATGAAGGGCATCCCATATGTTGAAACTAGCAGCAGTGTCCAGGCCAACACCACAACACTATGTGGGAACCTACATAGGTTTATGGCCTCAGCAATACCCGACAGGACAACATCAACCCCCTCAAGGTAGGCTGAATGCCTGTGCTGGGCAACAAACAATACACAACTACCATCACAGGTGGAAATAATCGCAGGATGGACCAAAAAGTAACAAGTGCCTCATTGGAAAGCATATCACCTTGTTCTGCACAAGCAAATATGGTCACAGGTGATGTACCCTAAGGCTGTCTTTGAGTGCAAACTGAAGACATCTTCCAAGACCAATCACTAGGCTTTCCAGATGTGTCTGCAATTCCAGAGGCAACACACATATCTGCTCTGTAGTGGTTGTCAATAACACCACATACACATATGCCATGGATATAGGCAACCGGCTGCAGACAGATGAAGTGTAAACATCTCCCCATCCCTCCATAGGTACACATGTGCATGTACAGCACCTTCCCCCTCCCCTCATGATCAGGAAACAGGTCTGTAATGCCCTCTCAAAGGCAACACATAGAGGTATCCATAGGCCTGATACCATTCCTGGCTGCATCCAACATGAACACAGGCATGGGCTGTCAGATCCATTTTGCACTGTAGTCAACCACAGCCTGAACACTGGTGTCATCCTATCTGCACAGAGGACAGACAGAAAGTTGGTAGAAAATAGGTTATGCATTAGCACCCAGACAATGGACAAGAAGTGTGCAGGTAAGGCCCCAGTGGAGATTACTAGACTAGTGTAGCAGACATGCTTGTATTTGCAGAGTATCTATGTGCATGTGTCAGGTCAAATTGCAGTTGTGGATGGAGTTTTCTAATGCACAGATGTGCACATCTATGGTGAAGGACAGCAAATTGTGTAGTATTGGGGGTTGTACTGTAAATGCGCAGACATGCTGCATCCATTCTGTACCAATGCCACATGTGAATCTGCTGACAATACTTCTCTCCCACAACTACCTTGGTCCATATGGTCTGCATGCGGGATGGCAGCCTGAAACTGGTGAGTATGGAATTTGTCTGTTGTGGTTTGCAAATACTCCAGGCATGTGAAGTCCATGCAATGCACCATGTACAAAATTGTCACTCATAGTCATATTGCTTTATGTGCATGTTCACTTGTGGTGGGAATAACTGCATTGCATCACAGTGGTCACCACAGGGGCCTATCTGAAGAGAATGTAACATCCCTGTAGCATACCACACAATCTGTCAATGCAAGACGTCTGGACACAGACCAATAAAATGGGGGGACAAATGGTCTAAGGTAGGGACATTTGTGAAACATTACTCTCATACAGTGGATATAAAGGGTCTTCGAATGTTCTAATATTGACACCTAATAAGGAAAAGCTGAAAACAGCAAAGTTTTAGATAACCGAATTCTTTCCTAGGGAAAGAATTTGGTTGTCCATTCCTGTCGCTTTGCTATTTTCAGCTCTGCGGTGGAAAGTTACGGTCAGGTTCAGGTAAGTGTGCTATTGTGTGAACGTGAGGATTAGGGTGGGATAGGTGAGTTAGAGTTAGGGTGCGGGTCAGGTAAGTCTGCGAATGTGTGGACCTGAGGGTTAGGGTGGGATAGGTGATTTAGGTTTAGGGTGCGGTTGAGGTGCGTGTGCGATAGTGATGGACCTTAGGGTTAGGGTTTGGATTAAGGTAAGTGGGTAGATAGTGGTGTATGTACAGTTTAGTGTAGGTTTAGATGTAAGATTTTAGGTGTGTGTGTGTGTGTGTGTGTGTGTGTGTGTGTGTGTGTGTGTGTGTGTGTGTGTGTGTGTGTGTGTGTGTGTGTGTGTGTGTGTGTGGATTGCTGTTTGTTTAGTGTGTTTGTGTTGTGTGTATTTGTTTTGGAACAGCAAATTTTTTCCCTAGGAAAGAATTTGATGTTCTAAATTTTCAGTCTTAATGGTTTTAGTTTACTAGGTGTCGATATTAGAACATTTGAAGTTCTGAAACTTCAATGTTCTAATATAGACCCGATATAAACAGTGTACACACCCCTGTTAAGATGCCAGGTGTTTGTGATGTATATACAAATTGAGGCCACAATATGTCAGTCCACACCTTTTCCAACCTGTAATGTGACCTATGATATGAACAATTCAGTTGTAAAACCAATTAATCTGTTGGGCATCAAATATCGAGTCTACAAACCTTACAATAAGCTGGATGTATATGTGTGCACATCCTTCAAATAATATTTTATTGCAGCAGCTTGTGATTTACTGACAGCATTCAGTCTGCTTAGGTACACACCTGCCATCAAGTAAAGGCACTCTGAGTAACACCAAATAGTCTCCTGTCCAAGTAGGATATTCATGACATTTGCACCCTTGCCTGCAACAGCAACAGTCATGGCTTGCTGACAGATTATAAAGCAACAAAGGCATCTCATATTTGAATGGTATCAGTCAAGAGTAGTGTACAACAACATTACCACAGCATTGCATGCACCATGGAACACAGCGGAGAAAGTTGTCAAAAGGTGGATTGAATATGGGACAACAGTGCTGTTGCAAAGAACCTGATGTCCCTCCAAAAATGATGACAAGACATGTCAAAACCTAGTCAGGGAGGCTGCCAGTAGACATACAGCAACACTGAGGGAGTTGCAGGAATCTCTTGCAAGTACTGGTGTTGTGTACTAGATGTGAGAACACTCTCCCATATTCTGAATATATCTGGCCTATGGGTATGGTCAGAAGATGCTTCTAGTGGTGGATACAATTTGCAATACACAAATCTAGTCTCCCAAAGGCATGTGTGAAAATGTGTTATGGTGTAATGATTGAACTCAAAGCCACAGTGCCAAAAGTATGTGTGGTGCACAAGCAACCCACCTCTTAACCTGAACACCAACACCCCCATGGCAAGTCATGCTGGTGGCAGTGGCCTGCTGTGGGGATGCTGTTCCAAAGACAGAACTGGGCCTGTAGTCACGGTGGTGTTAATTCTGAACAGTTTCAAATAACACCTACATCTGGCCCAAAGCCATCAGGCATCTGCATGAATGCTGAGGATGGGGAGGGGTGTCAGCCTTCAACATGACAAAGACCCAAAGCATACACCCAAAGCTACCTAAGAAAGGTTTCACCTAAACACACTCATGGTTATAGGTTGGCCCAGCCAGAGCCTACACCTACACCAGATAGATAAACCCCAGTGTGACCTTACGAGGGCTGTGCAAATGAGCTGCCCTTGCAATCTGACAGAGTTGGGTGACCTTTACATGGAAGAGTAGCCAAATAATGCCAAGCCATGATGTGCTATGCTGATAGACACCTTCACAAGAAGAGTGAATAATGTAAGTCACTTACAAGGTGCTTCAACAAAGTATCATTTTAAGGGTGTGCACACTTATACAAACACCATATTGTACATATTGCAGTCATTATATTTTACATGTAACACATTTCTTTGTTTATCGATTGGATTGCACAGGTCATATGTCACACGAAAGGTGGGTAACATATTTGAATGCATTATTGTGGTGTCATCTCATATACTACAAGAACATGGCATGTTAACAGGGTTGTGTAGACTTAATCATATCAACTGTAAGCTTAGAAGGTTGGTGGTATTACAGGAATTGTGTGACCAAAAATTTACTGCTGGTTTGGAGGTCTGACACTCAAATGTATGTCATTAATAAGTGATGTCACTCCTCATATCACCCCAGTTATGTATCATAGAAACACAGGGGTTATGAGAAACAGAGCAAACATATGAGCCAGACATCTACATCCAGCGAGGATCTGTACAGTTGTGAGGTATGTTCTGTAGTACTTGCCACTGACTGGGCTATACAGGTGAACAGCAATGATGTGTACATGGGTCTAGTCTGTGCTGGGAAAGGGCCATCACCTACTAACACTAATCACATCTCCCAGAGCTCTATATTGTTAGCTACATGTAGTAAAACTGGCTGCAATGCATGATGTTGAGGGCTGTGTTTCATGCATGTCAACATTTGGGTAATGTGTTGTCTATGTAACAGATTTGTGCCACCTCACCTGTAAGTGTGAGTGTGTGTGTGTGTGTGTGTGTGTGTGTGTGTGTGTGTGTGTGTGTGTGTGTGTGTGTGTGTGTGTGTGCATGTGTGTACTAGCCAACCTCAAAGTGCAGGTATTAATGTACATATGTTGTCTTCCCCTTACAGGTGGCAATGGAGTTTGGGTTCCCTCCAGTTTGGAAACTGATGTCGTTATCTCTGCAGAATCTGACAATGATGATAGGAATAGTGAGGTACAGGTGGGGATGTCAGGGGCTGAATCTGTGCCATTGGTTGGCATCCCACTCTTGTTCACACCATCCCCGCACACAGTGACAATGCCCACACACCCCATCATCAGTTGCCACAGATGATAGACAGTTGGCAGGTGGTAGCATTGAGCAGGCTAGTGTGGTGACTATTGCAGGTGTGACTGTAGACACTGGCCATAGCCAGAGTGCAGGTGAAGTCCCATATGCACAAATGGACAAGGGTACTTGCAGGAGGACTGCTGCTAGTCAATCCGCTGTCACAAGTGCCACAGGAAGAGTCACCAGATGCATGTTTTGGGCTGTCATGGATGCACAGGCACATAGTGAATGCCACACCAGACAAATACTCAGGGTGGTGGATGCAACTCTTCCTGATTTATGTGGTGACATACATGACCTTGTTGAGTTCACACGTCAAAATACTGAGGTCATGAATAGATGGTGGGGTGACATCTTGGCAATCCTCGATTGCGGCATGTCTGTGCTACAGCTGTGGTGGGAGATGGGCATCAGCCATGTGGACATAGGTCAGCAGCAAAAACAGCTGAGAGTCTATGGGGCCATGCACCTTCACACTCCCATAGTGGCAGTGACACCAGCACTAATGAAGGAGGTTTGCTGTCCACATCACATGCCATGGGCACATGTTCCTGTCCAATCCCATCAGGGACATGGATCCAGCAGACAGCAGTCACCATCAGGAAGCAGTACTGCATCTGGCCTTGGGCCTGTTGGTGCCAGTGATACCCCTGGCAAGACCAGTTCCCATGTCAGTGGCTGGAGACGGTGAACTGGACACCTTACCATGTATGCTCCACAGCTGTCCAACATACCTTTGTGTAGGGCAGCCACATGGCTTGACTGTGTGCATACATACACACACACATCTGTATCACAGGCAGGTTACCTACAGACACACACAGCACCTCTGCACAGCCCATCTAATGGATATCCCTCCAAACACCCACACATTATGTCAACCTTATGGCCCAGGCTAGGCCTCTGGCAAACCCATACCACACCCTGTGTATATGATGATACCTGTGCCATATCCCTGTCATCCATACCACTGGGACATGCTAATATGGGTCTGATGCACAGGGTGAATATAGTACAGTGTAGCTATGTAATCCTAGCTATGGTGCTGTCTGCTTGCATTTGTTATGGGTATACATTCAGGTGTATGTACCTTATTAGCTAGGATGCATTAATTGCTGTTAGTACCACTGACTGAATGTAGTCTGACATGCTGTATTCTGTTTGTGTTCCAGGTGTCTATGGGTCTGCAGGCTGTGGCCCTGAAGACATTCCCAAGAGGGAGTATGGTAGAGTGGGAATACACTGACTGTGACATAGGCAAGGTACAGCTTTATATGTACATGTACTAGGTGTGGATGTATGCAACAGTGTGTGAGGGACACTGTAGTCAGACAGTATGACCTTGCATACATATCCCTTGTCACAGACAGGTAGCCTTCAGACATGTCAGCTCAATGTTGTCTAGTACCACAGGCTAGAACAGGTTACTGCAATACTGACAGCAGGTCCCTCACAAGCATAGCCATTACATTAGCTGCAACAAATTCACCTGTCAGCACTTGTTGGCCCGGCCATTTCTTTCCCATACACTCAACCCTGATGCAGTTGATGAGGACATGCATGATACTATGTATGACAGGTTTGTGGTATGTGTTCCTGAGTTCACTGGGTGGAACAGGGAGACAAAATTGTGTATCCTTTGCATACACCCACTAAGGACTGACACAGGGGATTAGTAAACCTACATTTCCACCTTGATGTACTGTACTACTACATACACATGACATGCCCCACATAGATTATATGCATGGGACATAACACACCACCTCTTACAACATGTAATGTTCTGAATGTCTTCATGAATGGTGGGATAACCCACCAGAAATAGGATGTGGAGTCATGTATTGCTCCTACCAGCCTGGACAAGTGATAGTGTAGCAGATGTTGTATCAGTATGCTGTTTCAGTCAGGTATGATGCCTGATGCTGGCATATGTGTCACCACACTCACTATGGCTGATTTGGCAACAGTATCACATACATGGGCATTGGTAAGGGACACAGACCACATGTAGTTTGCAAACATCTGGATAATCCGTAGACATCTGTACAGAGGACAGGTATGGCATACACAATGGTTTAACATGCTGCATGTGAGGCAGATGCTGTTACCACACTGTATAAAGTAATGTCATTGGGAGGTGGTAAACAGGCATGGATGGTACATAAGTCAAAAATGGTATCAGCCAAACAGGATATGATCTTCACCCAAAGACACACACACACAGTTGCCAGTATTGAGATTAGAATCCTTACATATCCAATTATTTCTGCTATAGTGTTGCACAGTTATCAGATGCACCATGGAGCTTATATAATTTCACCTCGTCCCAAGGTACTTCTGAGGTGAATGACATCAGCAGGCCGAGTAAAGAAGGGTCATGGGAAGTTTACAGGGTAGTACACAACTGAAAATGATATAACACACACAGTATACGACTCTCACACAAACACACAAAGAGTTGTTGGTAGTGACATTAGAACCCCTACCTGTCTAGTTATTTCTACTATAGTGTTACGCAGTTATCAGATGCGCCACAGAGCTTACATGGTTTCACGTACTTCCAAGGTACTTCTAAGGTGAATGATATCAGCAGGCCTAGTAAAGTAGGGTGATGGAAAGTTTATGGGTTGGTATACACACACACACACACACACACACACACACACACACACACACACACACACACACACACACACACACACACACACACACACACACTTGCCAGTATTGAGATTAGAACCCCTGCCTATCTACTTATTTCTACTATAGTGTTATGCAGTTATCACATGTGTTAAAGAGCTTACTGGGCAGACAATTGGCCAAAGGTGCTGATAACTGCACAGCTAAGGTAAACTGTTACAGGTGCCAGAAAGTCTGCTTTCAGTTTTTCCCTTATATCTTGCTAGTTCTTTCTCTCCTGCATTTCAAATAGCCTAATAGATTTGCACTTCAACATAGGTTCATAGGTAGGTACTAGGCTATCTGCACAAAGGCATTCATAAGCCTATCAGGAATGTTTTGGCTTTCACTGCCCCTTTAGATTAATTCCCTGTACCTCTGTCCAGCAGAGCCATTGAAGTGATCTCTGGGGTAAACTTTCTGTTTCCCATCCACTCGTCAAGGTTTCTCTTGAAGAGGGTTAGTGAGGAGCTCTGCCTAATGTTGATTGGAATCTTGTTCCAGAGTATGGAAAGTCTTTGGGACAGGAATATATCCCTCCAGCATGTCCTATTTATTGTTGTGGTGAGGTTTAGATCACTGGAGCATGTGGCTCGAGGGGATATGGTTTTCTTTAGGTGGAGCATGTCCATCAATTCTGGGTTGGACATGGCCTTGCATGTCAGGCAGAGATCACCTCTGAGTAGGCGGTATGCAGCCGAGTACAGCTGGAGTTTCTTCAATCGAGCTGCATAGGGCATCTGCTTGAGGCCAGCGATCCTCTTGTTGAGGTACTTCTGCGGTCTTTCCAGTTGTTGCAGGTGTCTTGTAAGGTACATCCCAAATGGGGCATTGTACCCTATGATAGGTCTGATGAGTGATGCATAGAGGGGCCCAATGACCTCTTTCAATCTGGATGCAAATCGTTTTTTGATTAGGTGGGCCACATAGAAGGATATTCTAACCACTTTGCAATGTGATTCTCAAAGGAGAGGTTACTATCTACTTGGGTCCCCAGATCCCTTATTACGTCTTCCGTATTTAGGCGGCAACCACCCATGTGGTAGTTTGTGGGTACTTTGTTTTTTCCAAAGGGGATGACTATGCACTTTTTGGCATTTAGCTTGAGGCCATGGTTTTGACACCAGGTATCTGTCTCAGTGAGACCCTTTTGTAGGATGTCTGTGTCAGCCAGAGAGTCAATTATAGCCCCTAGTTTGCAGTCATCTGCGAACTTGGTCAGCCATAGTCCTCCTGTGCTTGCCTGTACCTCTGAGAAGTATATGCCGAACAGGAGAGATCCTAGGACTGAACCCTGGGGAATGCCACTTGTAACCGGTTTAGAGTCAGACCTAACTCCCGCAACTCTTACCATGTGGGTTCTGTGTGTGAGCCAGTTGGCAACCTATCTCGTGATGTAGGAGTTTATGTTCAGTCTGGTGAGCTTGTCTATAATACCTGAGTGGGGAATGGTGTCAAAGGCCTTTGCTAGGTCTAGGTAAGCTGTGTGGACCACCTTTCCCTCATCTATAGCCTTGGTAACTGTCTCAAAGAAGTCCACCAAGTTTAGGAGGCATGATCTTCCCTTAACAAAGCTAAACTGGATAGGGTCCAGTGTTTGGAGGTTTTTATAGTCTCTGTTAATGAGATCCATGATGATGTGCTCCATAGCTTTGCAGACCAAGCTAGTCAGGCTTATAGGGCGATAGTTCCCAGGGTCCATTGTGGCTCCACCTTTGTGGAGTGGAATAACCATTACTGTGTGCCACTCTCTGGGCATGTAGCCTGTGGAGAGGCTGAGTTTTAACAGTGTGTTTAGGTAAGGGGTTAGTTCATCTTTGAGCTTGTGTAGGCTGCAGCTTGGGACATTGTCCATTCCCATTGATGCTGTGTTTTTGGCTTTGGAGAGGGCTGTTTTAACCAGAGTGTCTGTGATTTCAGGGGCACTACATTCTTTTGGTATAGTTATGGACCCTTTTGGGGGTGAGACGGGGTGAAGTTTGCACTGAACCTGTCTGCCAGGATGTTGGCTATATCGGTCGGTTCACTATATTTTATGCTATTCTGCACTAACTCCGAGCAGATCTGAGAATTTCCACTTAGATTCTTGACATAGCTAAAGAATGTGTTGTGGTTATTTTTGGAGTCCATGACAATTTTTCTTTCGAAGCTAGCCTTGGATGATTTTCTGAGGGAACATAGTTTCTTGCTGATACTGATCAGAGATGTCTTCCCTTCTTGGGATTTTACTCTTTTCTGTACTAGTGTCTTCCTTCTATTGTATAGCTTGTTTATGGCAGGGGCCCACCAGACTGGTTTCCTTTTCTTGGAGGAGTGAGTCTTGGTTTTGTTTGGGATAGCATGATCCATGCATTCTTGTAGGTGCTCATAGAGTGCATTAGTAAAGGAATTCGTAGTTTGGACAGCATTATCCTTTAGCATGGGGGCTTTGTAACTTCCCACCTCTGTCTTAAGTAATGTGAAGTTTGCTTTTGAAAAGTTTTTCACGGTGGTTTCTTTGACCGGGGGTGGTGGCGGAATGTGAATATCCAGAGTGATTAGTTTATGGTCAGATCTAGCCAGTGAGGGGTTGACCTCCGGTGTGGAACACCGGTTGCCCATGTTGGTGATGACCAGGTCCAATATGTTGTCACCTCTGGTTGGGGAGTCGATCCAGGGTGTTTGAGTTTATAAATTCTAGGAAATGTTGGGCAAGGGAATTTGTACTTGAGTAGTTCTCCCAGTTAATGTTTGGGTAATTTAAATCACCCAATATCAGGGTGTTTGGTAGGACCTTTATGTTTCCCAGTGTTTCCAGGAATGTGGAGTGGGGGTCCTGGGACATGGTGGGTGATCTGTAGCAAGCTATAATTTGAATAGCAGTTTTGCCCATTGTTAGTTGCATATGGATGATCTCTGAAGCATCGTGCTGTGCCACTAACCTGGAGGTGTGGGTATCATTGATGAATATGGATACTCCCCCACCTTTTGTATTTCGGTCCAGGTTTTGTGGCCGAAATGTATGGTATGAGTTGTAGCCTGGTACTGCTGGCGTGCTCTCTGGAGCCTTAAACCAGGTTTCTTTTACTGCACATATATCAATTTTCTTCATACTGAGGAGGGCCTCAAGTGTGTGCATTTTGAGGTTTAGACTTCTGGCATTGAGTAGCATTACCCTCAGTTTTTTGTTACTTGTGCTATTTATGGAGGTGGGTTTGTCTTTTGAACCTTGCCTAAAAAAGGCACTATGCAGGTGGCAAGAGCCTTGGGCAGTATTCAAAAGCCTAAGGGTGATAGGTGCAAGCCATCTCTAGCGAAGCAGTGTGGCTTGTCGAGCATGTCATCCCAGACTGACAGACACTGGATCCCCTTTGAATGACACCAGAAGCTTAGTCAATTGTTGAAATTGATAATTTGTTCTCTATAGCGTGGTATCATTCTTGGTGAGGGCAGGATGCTACTCAGGGTCAGGGTCATACCGGCCTGGGCTACGTGATCAGAGAGCTCCTCCATGTCTCTTTTCATGTAGTCCAGGGAGGTATGGCTCAGGTCATTCACACCAACATGGACAATGACAGAGTCATATTTGTACTTGTTCTGGAGTGACCTGAGTGCTTGTGTTATGTGGCAGATCCTGGCACCTGACAGGCAGCTAACAGTAACCTTCTCCTTGTTCAGCCTAGTGAGTGAGATGTCAGTGTGCCTGACTATAGAGTCACCTATTACTAGTGCATTGGGTATGTTATTTTGCCTTAAGGAGTGTGATTGTGTGGCACACTGGTTTTGTGAAGTATGTATTTCATGGTTTGCATTGGGGGGAAGAGGTTGCTTGGATGTCTGCTTTGGAGGTCTCTGTTGCTTTTGCAGATTTTTATTTAGAGCCTCTGAGTATGTTTTTGTGTATTTCTGTGTGTTGTTTGCAAGTGCTGGTTTCATAGGTCTATGTGAGACTGGTGGTGAGATGCAAGTATGTCCCTTCTCTGCTTGCCTGCCTGGTCCAGTCTTGGGTTGAGAGAGCTTAGCCTCCAGTTTGGCTGTATAATTGCATCTCTCGCATGTATTAGTGTTTGGTGGAAGGAGGAGAGGGTTGTCTGTGTACATGAGGCAGTTGTAACATTGCCTCAAAATGTCCAGATTCACCAGTTGGACTGGAGAGTACACCTGAAACTGCCCTTTGGACATGCCTGGATAGGTACAGTGAACTGTTTTACTGACTGGCTGGTAAGGTCGAATACAGACACTTGTCCTTCTCTACAGTATAGGGGGGTCTAGTGCTAAGGTTTATTAGTGCTTGCTATGAGGATTGAGCAAGTGCCGGTATGAGAAGTGAATGGTTTGAGTGCTTAAGTTGAAAGTATGTCTAGTTCCAAGGGAAAAATTGAAGAGTAGACTTTGTGGAGCTGGGAATAGTTATACCCTAGCTAACCGGCGCTGCCCAGCACACAAAACCACACAAATGCAAATTTAAACACAAAAACAACTTTGTTAAAGTGCAGACAGTAAAATAAGTGAAATATGTAGCTGAAACAAGCTTTTTAAAGCATAGAAACTCTAGAAAATCGGTGTTTTAGGTGGAATTAGCTAAAGGCAGCAAGAAAATGCAGAAAAATGATACTTAATCACTCCAAAGACTCTCTTTTGTCTCTCTGCTGCTGTAGAACTCTGCAGGGCACCAGGCAGGAGCTTGCTGAGCTGTATACTAGCACAAAAACCTTGCAAATGTGGGTTTTATAACAGGGACATGAAAGAGATAGAAATTAGCCGAAAATGGCCAATAAACTACTAATTTCTGGGCTGAAATCACTCCTCCAGGGACAGATAGGCTGCTCAAAGCTCCCTCTCTCACAGTCAACAGAGAAACTTCCTTCTATCCAAGTAAGGTATGGGCAAACACAGAAACTTGTAACACAACCCTGAGTTCAGCACTAACCTGAAAACTGGACTATACTAGCTCAGAAAGGCGGGAAAACAAGTATATTTTTTTCAGAAAATAAAGCAGATACAATAAAAAAAACACTTTAAATGCACAGAAATGGCTATCACACTTGAGTGTGTCACCTACAACAGTTAAACAGTAATTTAAACACAAAAACAACTTTGTTAAAGTGCAGGCAGTAAAATAAGTGCAATATGTAGCTGAAACAAGCTTTTTAAAGCACAGAAACTCCAGAAAATGGGTGTTTTAGGTGGAATTAGCTAAAGGCTGCATGAAAATGCAGAAAAATGATACTTAATCACTCCAAAGACTCTCTTTTGTCTCTCTGCTGCTGTAGAACTCTGCAGGGCACCAGGCAGGAGCTTACTGAGCTGTATACTAGCACAAAAACCTTGCAAATGTGGGTTTTCTAACAGGGACATGAAAGAGATAGAAATTAGCCGAAAATGGCCAATAAACTACTAATTTCTGGGCTGAAATCACTCCTCCAGGGACAGATAGGCTGCTCAAAGCTCCCTCTCTCACAGTGAACCAAGAAACTTCCTTCTATCCAAGTAAGGTATGGGCAAACACAGAAACTTGTAACACAGCCCTGAATTTAGCACCAACCTGAAAACTGGACTATACTAGCTTAGAAAGGTGGGAAAACAAGTATATTTTTTATTTTTTTTTTTCAGAAAATAAAGCAGATACAATAAAAAAAATACTTTAAATGCACATAAATGGCTATCACACTTGAGTGTGTCACCTACAACAGTTAAACAGTAATTTAAACACAAAAACAACTTTATTAAAATGCAGGCAGTAAAATAAGTGCAATATGTAGCAGACACAAGCTTTTTAAAGCAAAGAAACTCTAGAAAATTGGTGTTTTAGGTGAAATTAGCTAAAGGCAGCAAGAAAATGCAGAAAAATAATACTTAATTACTCCAAAGACTCTCTTTTGTCTCTCTGCTGCTGTAGAACTCTGCAGGGCACCAGGCAGGAGCTTGCTGAGCTGTATACTAGCACAAAAACTTTGCAAATGTGGGTTTTGTAACAGGGACATGAAAGAGATAGAAATTAGCCCAAAATGGCCAATACACTACTAATTTCTGGGCTGAAAGCACTCATCCAGGGACAGATAGGCTACTCAAAGCTCCCTCTCTCACAACAAACACAGAAACTTCCTTCTATCCAAGTAAGGTATGGGAAAACACAGAAACTTGTAACATAGCCCTGAATTCAGCACTAACCTGAAAACTGGACTATACTAGCTTAGAAAGGTGGGAAAACAAGTTCTTTTTTTCAGGAAAATAAAGCAGATGCAGTCAAAAAAACACTTTAAATGTACAGAAATGGCTATCACAATTGAGTGTGTAACCTACAACAGTTAATCAGGTAATGTAAACACAAAAACAACTTTGTTAAAGTGCAGGCAGTAAAATAAGTACAATATGTAGCTGAAACAAGCTTTTTAAATCACAGAAACTCTAGAAAATCGGCGTTTTAGGCGGAATTAGCTAAAGTCAGCAAGAAAATACAGAACAACGATAATCACTCCAAAGGCTCTCTTTTGTCTCTCTGCTACTGTAGAACTCTGCAAGGCACCAGGCAGGAGCTTGGTGAGCTGTATACTAGCACAAAAAGCTTGCAAATGTGGGCTTTATAGCAGGGAAATGAAAAAGATAGAAATTAGTCCAAAATGCCCAATAAACTACTAATTTCTGGGCCGAAACCACTCCTCCAGAGACAGATAGGCTGCTCAAAGCTATCTCTCTCGCAGTGAACAGAGAAACTTCCTTCTATCCAAGTAAGGTATGGGCAAACACAGAAACTTGTAACACAGCCCTGAATTCGCACTAACCTGAAAACTGGACTATACTAGCTTAGAAAGGCAGGAAAACAAGTATATTTTTTTTCAAAAAATAAAGCAGATACAATCAAAAAACACTTTAAATGCACAGAAATGGCTATCACACTTAAGTGTGTAGCCTACAACAGTTAAAAAGGTAATTTAAACTTTAAACACAAAAACAACTTTGTTAAAGTGCATGCAGTAAAATAAGTACAATATGTAGCTGAAACAAGCTTTTTAAATCACAGAAACTCTAGAAAATTGGAGTTTTAAGTGGAATTAGCTAAAGACAGCAAGAAAATGCAGAAAAATGATAATCACTACAAAGGCTCTCTTTTGTCTCTCTGCTGCTGTAGACCTCTGCATGGCACCAGGTAGGAGCTTGCTGAGCTGTATACTAGCACAAAAACCTTGCAAATATGGGTTTTATAGCAGGGAAATGAAAGAGATAGAAATTAGCCCAAAATGGCCAATAAACTACTAATTTCTAGGCCAAAACCATTCCTCCAGGGGCAGATAGACTGCTCAAAGCTCCCTCTCTCACAATGAACTGAGAAACTTCCTTCTATCCAAGTAAGGCATGGGCAAACACAAAAACTTGTAACAAAGCCCTGAATTCAGCACTAACCTGAAAACTGTAATATACTAGCTTAGAAAGGCGGGAAACAAGTATATATATATATATATTTTCAGAAAATAAAGCAGATACAATCAAAAAAACACTTTAAATGCACAGAAATGGCTATCACACTTTAGTGTGTAGCCTACAATAGCTAAACATGTAATTTAAACACAAAAACAACTTTGTTAAAGTGCAGGCAGTAAAAATAAGTACAATATGTAGCTGAAACAAGCTTTTTAAATCACAGAAACTCTAGAAAATCTAGAACAGGTTTTTTATCAATTATCATAGCACACCTGAGAGGCATTAGCAGTAGTCATGCCTCATGGAATTAGCTCCAGTACTTTGTAGTTATGACCACCCCTCCTGGCATGATTAAAGTGCAGTGCTCTGTGCTTTTGCCCATTAACCTGGTGCACTTGGGCATTCTGAGGCACTGTTGGAACTGCCTCATGTACTCAGACAGCTGTCTCCTCTAAACTCCTAATACTCAGACTTGTGAGAGATACCCCTATATCACCAAATTGGAAGATATGCACTCCCCAGCAAAGACTGGACTAGCTGGTCAAGAGGAGAAGGTTCAAACCTGCAACAACCCACATGGCACACATACTTCTACCAAACACCCACTATCACAGCTCTGACATACAAACAATAACCACACACCCACCTTCACAGAGGCACTCAATAGACATTTACGCAAACAGCGGAGACCACCAAAACAGACACCCACTCAACCACCACAACACAGCACAACCCACAGGACACATATCTCACCTACACAGTGTGCCCCTCAACCTAAGCCCCAAAGGCCAACCACCTTGCCTGATACAGTAATCATAGGTGAATCAATAGTGAGGCACACAGATGTCCCACTCACTAGGCTGAACATGGAGGAGGTAACAGCCAGCTATCAGGTGCTGGAATCCATCACATAACACACCCAGTCAGGTTACTCCACAACAACTACAAGTATCACTCTGTCATTGTCCACGTGTGTGTGAATGACCTGAGGCGCACCTCCATGGACTATATGAAAAGACACATGGTGGAGCTCTCAGATTATGTGGGCCAGGCAGGTATGACAGTAGCCCTGAGCAGTATACTACCGTCACCCAGAATTATACTGCAATACAAACAACAAATGTTGGACTTCAACAATTGCCTTAAGTGTCTGGTGTCACTATCATGGGATCCAGTATCTGTCTGCTTGGGATGACATGACTGACAGACTGCGATGGCTTGTCAGAGATGGCCTGCATCTGTCACCCCTGGGTTTCCAGGTACTGGGTAGGTGTCTTGCCACCCCTATAGTGCCTTTTAAGGTGGTGTTCCAAATCAAATTACCACCATAACAGCTATATATGCAATCTGAGGTTCATGCTGCTCAACACTAGACAGCTACATCTTGAGATGCAGCCACTCAAAGCACTCCTCAAAATGGAGAACGTTGTCATTTGTGCTGTAATGGAGACCTGGTTTACAGCAGCAGACAGCACCCCTGCACTACCAGCCTATAACTCATTCCGCACTTGTCAGCCCCAAACCATGGACCACAGCTACAAAGGTGGTGGTGTCTCCATATTAATAATGGATATGCACACATCCAGAGTCATATCCCAGCATATTGCACCTGAGTTACTTCAGTAAAACTGACATTGGGTAATAGTGCAATCCAGGTCATAGCCTGCTATAGGTCAACATCCATGCCCCTAGACTCTCAATCCACATTCCTCAACACCCTGGAAACTATCAAGGTCCAACCTAACACTTTCATACCAGGAGAGTTCAACTACCCCTCCATCAACTGGTTAAGATACTCAAGCACCAATACACTGGTCCAACGCTTCCTGGACTTCATCAGTTCCAATGGCCAGGACCAGTTCATTCTGACACCCAGTAGAGGAAGCAACATCCTTGACCTGTGTTGATTACTAACATATGCGACTGCTGCTTGACAACAGTAGTCAATCACTACCTGGTCAGATCCAATATAGAGTAATCACCATGGAAATCCACATCTCACTGACACCCCCCGCAAAGGTAACCACCTTGAAAAACTTCTCTAACTCTGACTTTGGACTCATAAGAGCAGAGGTGGCTAACTTCACAGCACCCATGCCAATGAAAAATACCTGCATGACTGCCAAATCATACACTAATCCACTGTACAAACATGTACATCAATGCATGGAACTAGCCATACCCAACATAACCATGACACTCTCCTCCAAACACTGGAGGCCAATCTGGTGATCTCCTGCCATTAATAACCTATACAACAGAAGGAAGAAACTGTTGCAGAAAAAGGTTGAGTCCCAAGAAAGGGCAAAACTCCCTTATTAGCCTCAACAACAACTTGAGATCCCTCATGAAATCATCTAAAGCCACCTATGATGGCAGAATTGCAGCAGACACTAACAACAATCACAAATCCTTTGTTAGTGATATCAGGAACCTCCATGCCAATACTCAGAAGTGCTCTGAGTTACTGCACAATGCTACCTCCTATACTGAACCAACTGATATTGCCAACATTCTTGCCAACACATTCAGTGCCAGCTTTACCCTCCCCCCCAGGGAAACAATCAGAATGCTAGAAAAATGCCAGGCACCCAGGATTACAGCCAGCCAGGTTACACCTCCCTTGTCCACAGGTAAGAATACAGCTTTCATGGGACCCCAAATTATCCCTAGCTGTGTTCTACATGAACTACAAAGATAACTGGCACCACATGTGTGTGCCATGTTCAGTCACAGCCTCACCTCAGGCTTTTTCACTCCCAAATGGCACACTGCTACAGTAATCCCTCTCCATAAAGGTGTGGCAACTACAGACCCTGGAAACTATCAGTCAAGTAGCCTGATGAGTCTGATGTGTACAGCTATGGAGCACATCATCAGGGACCCGATCGACAAACATATAGGTAATCTCCTAATTCTGGACCCCACATAGTTTGGCTTTGTGAAAGGGAGATCATGCCTGCTCAACCTGGTTGACTTCTTTGAATCAGTCACCAGGGCTGTGTATGACAGTAAGGCACTGCATACAGCCTCCAACAATCTGGCCAAGGCTCTTGATACTATTCCTCAGTCAGGAATTATGGATGAACCCACCAAACTTGGCATCAACCCCTATATCACTAGGAGGGTTGCAAATTGGCTCACAGATAGAACACACAGTGTGAAAGTAGCAAGCTCCAGGTCAGTCTACCATCCAGTCATGAGTGGAGTCCCACAAGGATCAGTCCAGGGTACTTTCCTGTTCAGCATGTACTTCTCAGGAGTCCAGGCCAACACAAAGGAACTCTGGCTGACCAGGTTCACAGACAACTGCAAGCTGGGAGCCATCATTAACTCCACAAGTGATGCAGACATCCTACAGAAAGGCCTCACTGAGACCACTGACTGGTGTGGAAACCATGGCCTGAAGCTTAACACCACAAAATGCATCATCAGCTCCTTTGATAAAATCTCAGTTCCCACTAAATACCACATTGATGGGAGCTCACTTAACACTGTAGGCATTATAAGAGTTCTGGGGACACAGGTTGACAGCAACCTCTCCTTAACCACCACATTGCCGCTGTGGACAGAAAATCCTTCTATGTGGCAAATCTCATTACCAAGGGTTTTGCATCCAGGAAGAAGGAGGTCATTGTCTCTGTGTACTCTTTCATCATTAGACCAGTCATGAAGTATAATAGGCCATTTAGCATGCACCTCAATAGACACCTGCAACAGCTGGAGAGGCCACATAAGTACATCACAATGAAGATCCTAGGCATTAAACACATGTCCTAGACAGACAAACTCAAAAGACTCCAGCTATTCTCTGTCTCATATCACCTACTTAGAGGCAATCTCTGCTTGACTTGCAAAGCCATGTCTGACCCAGGTCTTTTACATGCGCTACAGAGTTTACTGGATTGACAACTGGATTTGACTGCTACATCTTTTTATCTTTTTATTGTTTTTTACTGCTTTTTATTATTATTTTATTAAAGGTGTTTCATAGCTCTACAGCTTGGTGTCTGACCCTCGTTTGCTCTGCATGTTTACACGTTTGTTGGATGGTCAACCTTTAGTGTGGGACTTTTGTTTGCTGATAAGGGGAATGACATCAGCAGGACTGATAAAGTATGCTGGTGGGTGGGAAATGTATCAAAATACTTCTTCCTACAAACATAAACACACACTTATACACCTATACACACATTTGCCAAATCTGACAGTAGAACCCCTGCCTATCTAGTGATTTGTACTAGAGTGTTACATAGTTATTAGATGGACTGCAGAACTTACTGGGCTGACAACTCGCCAAAGGTGCTGATAAGGGGAATGACATCTGCAGGAGTGATGAAGTAGGGCAGTGGGTGGGAGACATCAAAATACTTCTCACAAACATAAACACACACTCATTTGCTAGTTCTGAGATTAGCACCCCTGTCTAGCTAGTGATTTGTACTATTGTGTTACACAGTTATCACACATGCTACAGAGCTTACTGGGCTGAAAATTGGCCAAAGGTGCTGATAAGGAGAATGACATCAGTAGGAGTGATAAAGTAGGGCAGTGGGTGGGAGACTTATCAAAATACTTCTTCTTACAAACATACACACACACACACACACACACTCATTTTCCAGATCTGAGGTTATAACTCCTGTCAAGCTAGTGATTTGTACTATTGTGTTACGCAGTTATCACACACACTATAAACCTTACTGGGCTGACAACTGACCAAAGTTGCCAATAAGGGGAATGACATCAGTAGGACTGATAAAGTGAGGCACTGGGAAGTGGTGTGAGTGAGAATGGCCTAAAACTGTTTCACCTGTAAACAAACAAATGCTCTCACATACACAGCTGTCACACACATACATGAACCCACACAGTTGTCAGTATTGAGATTAGAACCCCTACCTAGCTAGTTATTTCTGCTATAGTGTTACACAGTTATCTCACATGCTACAGAGGTTATAGGGGTGATTGGTGTCCAATGGTACTTCTAAAATGAATGAAAGCAGCAGATTTGTGAAGTAGGGCAATGTGAAGTGTACTGAGTGAGAAGAGTCTCCTAATACTTGGACCTATGGACACACACACACACACACACACACACACACACACACACACACACACACACACACACACACACACACACACACACACACACACACACACATGCAGGTGATGTGATAGTATAAACTCAACCTCAGTAATGTTACACAATGGGGCTCACCTTTTATGCTGGCACGTGCAACTCTTTACAACTGGTATGCCACTGTCCACAGCAGGACATCACTGTGTGCCATTCAGGGTATCCATGTGTGTGACTCACTCTGTCTGTGTCCCCCTGTGTCTCTCTCTGTATCACTGTCTATCTCTCAGTTTCCCACATCTATGTATGTGTATGCTTGACATATGTTATCTGTTGCCCATATATATGTGAGTGTGTGTATCACACACAGCAGATGCAGATATATTACATATGGGCCACCTACAGCTAGCTGAGGGTAATCCTGTCTGATGTGTGTGTGTGGGGACAGTTGAGGTGTACATAGCTGTCTGTATGAACAGACATATATACACAATACAGTCATATATTCTGATATGGGTTCCAAAATGTCCTGTGATTCTCTAAGTGTATGAGCATGCCCAGTGTGACCTTCTATAGTGAAATTGTGACTCCATTCCAGAGAAAGGTGTACTCCTGTCCAGGTTTTGTGTGCTACAGCCATACCTCTCAGGAGTACACAAGACTTTCCTCAGGGTACTTGTTTTGTTTAGCAGACATTATCTGACATATCTGTAGTCTGAAACTGCAATTTATTGTGTCATTACCTAGTGCCAGACATCCTCAGATCATCACAGTGTTTTACCAGAGGAATACTAGTTGTATGATGCATAGACCAATATTATGAGGGCAGCTATGTAAATTCTTGCCCAACAAGGCCATTTGTGAGGTACAGCTACAGCCAGTGTAGTAATGACACACAGCTGTGTGAACAGTTCAGCAACCTGGTGATATACTGGCTGGGGATTTCCTGCTTGTGTGGTATCAGTCTAACCTGAGATGTCATATCCTTGTCTGTGAATACCTCTGACCTATACATTTTTTGGTAGGTTGTCCAGGTGTTTGACTAGAGGTTTCATCCTTTCTACGTAAACTTCTGTTTTTATGGCAAGTTAGTTACATATAATTGAAGTGTGATGTTAGAAAATAATACAGACATTACTGTTTCAGAATATATAACCTTCAGACAATTCCCACTACTGCAATCCCCTCACCCTGCCAACTTTCTCAGTATGTAAGGGTGATATTTACAACACATGCCTATCATTGTGCCTTTGTTCCACTTTTCTTTCTGCCCTTGTCCAGACATCTTGCTGTCAGAGGTTGAGAGTTATGGGTGTGGGTACAGAGTGCATTCAACTGTGCAGGAATGTCCATTATTTGTAAAAGCAAACATAGGAAAAAGGATTATTGAGAATGACAACTGGCAACAGTACTACAAAGCACTTATATTCACAAAAGCCTTGGCACCTCTGCTACACATCCTTCAAGATGTCACTAATATGTGTAGCATATTCCACATAGCACTGTGACTTCCAGGTATGTCAGTGGCAGAGCAGTGGGTATCACTGACATATATAACAGTTGGCACTGCAGTTATCTGTACATGACCCTGTCAAAGGCAGCACTGTACCTAGGGCAGTACAAGACAACTGCCAGGTGAACATGCTGTCCAGTTCCAGATAGTATTAACCACACATACACATAGCTCTTTGACTACTGCATATTGTGGACAGGCAACATGTTTTCATGTGTATTGGTACAGCCTTGCCAATGTGTGCTATGCTGCTATTTCCATTCAAACATATATGTTACTGCATTTGTGTGGGTATAGGGGGGCACACCTATCCACTGTACACATTCGCACAGACTGTGCTGATATTTGCTTTAGGTTTTGGTCCCATTTACCGTACTATTGTGCCCTGTTTTGGGGACTGCATATCAGTAAAGTGGCCAGGTCAGATTATACTTGCATACATTTGAGTTTCAGACTTCTTACCCTTCATAGCCTTACTGCAACTGCTGGTCCTGCTGTACTATCACTGTGTACGTTTGTAGGGGGTTTATTCAACATTGATGCCATTTGTGTGCCTTTACCAGACATTTCTCTGTGGTTTTCTACAGCTGAATTGCTGTGTGGGTGTGGAGGTGGTTATGGGACCCCCAACCTGACATCCATGCCTGTGAGCTATGACCCCCCACTTAGTTGTCCCCACACCTATACTGCAGTGGGATTTGCCAACTTGGGTACTACTGCATAGTGTGTGGAGGCCAGTTTTGGCCAGTCATTTCCTGGCGTCCCACATAGCTGTCAGTTGTGTGTTGCTATCCCAGTAGGCCACCCTATTCCCTTGCATGCATGCAGCATTACCATAGATATGCTAGCAGAATGTACTAGTCCATTCATTTATTGTTAAGAAGACTGACTTACCTTGTGCTTGCAGCAGTTATGAGGATGGTGCTTAAGGGCTGCCTGTGTTGGATGCACACAGTACACTGCCTATACATGGTACGTTACGGGTAATGTGATGTGTGTGTCATCCATTTTAGAGTGTGTGCGAGTCAGAGAGCAGTGTCAGTCCATGGGGTCCCTACAGTGTCAGTTTGTGTGCTATGTGTTGCCTCTTTGCCAAGGCCTGAGCATAAAGGGAACGCCTCCATCTGCCTACAAGAGCAGGCTCAGGGGCCTCATCCTGTGAGTCCCTCTGTGCCTGTGGGGACCTTGGCAATGATGGTAGTCTGTGTGGCCCTTCCCCGTGCCATTCCTGCTGCAGCTGTTTCTGCAGGATCATATTGTGTAGCATGGTATATACTATGAACATGTGTGCACATGTGGCTGGAGAGTACTGCAAGGCTCCACCAGATATGTCAAGGCAGCAGAACCATGTCTTGGGCATCCCAAACACATGCTCTACAATGATCCTGGTTTGTGCATGTACCTCATTATGGTGTTCTTGTGTGGGTGTGTGTGCATTTCTAATGGGTGTCATCATCCACAGCTCCAGTGCATAACCAGCATCCCTCACCAGATGGCCATATGAGATGCTCCCACTGGCAAATGCCTGGTAAAGCTGTGATGAATTTCAGATGTGGGAGCTGTGATAGCTTCCAGGGCTGCCAGTACACACATTTATGATAATGCCCTGGGTATTGCACACAACCTGGCAGTTGGTGGAGGGGAAGCCCTTGCAGTTTATGTAGACCCTACACTGCTCACCGGGTGGTGCTTTGATGTGGATGTGCATGCAGTCTATGGCATCCAGTACCTCTGAATATTTTGCTACACAGTGGAAGAGACACATATTGCTAGTCCTCTCCTCATGGATGTTGGGGAAGTAAATGTGCTAACCGGCATGTGGTAGCATGGCATCCAGGAACTGGTGGAGTACCCTGGATGCAGATGCCTGTGAGACCCCCATCATATCCCCGGTAGGTATTTGGAAAGTACCTGTAGCTAGGATTCTTAATGCTAAACATACCTTGGTATTCACTGGGATGAGTGCCTCTGTGTTGGTTCTAGCTCTGAGTTGAGGCCAGCACAGGTGGGTGAATTGCTGAAGTATGTCTCTGTCCACCCTGTAGTGCTCTACTATTTCCAGATCATGCAGCCCCTGGTAGGTTACCTTGGGTCTGAACACTCTTCTCCTCCTCCTTGGTCTGTGACAGTTGTCAGCATTACTCTCCTCTCCACCCTCAGCCTCTAGTACATACTGATGGATCAAAGCAATGGCCGCCCCTAACAATTTTGCAGTTAAAATTCCCCCGCATGTATACACCAATAGTGCAGAGTCTGTGGGAAAAAAACGAACACTAAGGTGTTTCCATACTTTATACTGTTGTGCTGCAGATGCTGCCTGTATGATTGGCTGACTATGATACATTCCAGCTGCCACCTATATTACTCATGGCTTTGATTTGGCCACTTTGAGTGCTAGAGGAACTACTGGTAATTTGTGTATGATTGCCTTTATTCTGCTGTTGTCATTTTTTTAATTTATTTACTTACATCTCCTCCCATTTTCAGCTATGCAGCCACCTGCCAGCTCTATTATTGTGTGTTTTGGCTGGCCCATTGTGAGTTGCAAGAGTCCCATATTAGTGATTTCTACTTAATTTCCCCTTTATTGTGCTGTTGCCCTTTATTTTTTTTACATCTCCTCCCATTTTCATGTACGCAGCCACCTGCCAGCTGTATTATTGTGTGCTTTCAATGGTCCATTGTGAGTTGCAAGAGTCCCATATTAGTGATTTCTGCTTCATTTCCCCTTTATTGTGCTGTTGTCCCCATTTTCAGCTATGCAGCCACCTGCCAGCTGTATTATTGTGTGCTTTCAATGGTCCATTGTGAGTTGCAAGAGTCCCATATTAGTGATTTCTGCTTCATTTCCCCTTTATTGTGCTGTTGTCCTTTATTTTTTTTTACATCTCTGCCCATTTTCAGCTATGCAGCCACCTGCCAGCTGTATTTTTGAATGATTTCAATGGCCCATTGTGAGTTGCAGTATCCCATATTGCTGATTTGTACTGCATTTCGTTTGTTCTGCTAGTTCCTTTCCTTTTCCTATATCCTTCTTGTTTAAGCCATTGCGTGCTGTGCAGTCCCATTTAGTGAGTGCAAACAGAAGAAATGGCCCTCCCCTGGGCGCTTACATTCTCCTCAGTTCATGGAATGAGTGTATACAGCCTCAGACACACCCCCTCGCTTAGCTATGCTTAGCTAAGGACAAACCCAGGCAACTGAGCTCCAATGTACTTACAGCAAGCATGACACACACCCTTTTTATGTTAGTCCTCCTGTCTACATGATGGTGTTACAGCACCTACATGGTTAGGTGCAGTGTGAGACTTAGAAGAATTTTGTAATTTAGTATAAGTCCTTTCATTAACATACCTCACTGTCTTCATCCGTAGTTACTGCAGTACACAAGAGCCTTCCCTGTTAGCAACCACTGTTCCCTGCCATTGTTTTGATTCTGCTTGCCATTGACTATAATGGCAAAATACAGCTTTCCCCTAAAATGGACTTTTCTTCTTTATTTTTTTATTTTCCCACGATCCCTTTTGTCCGGCGCTTCCTTATGCTTAAACGGCTGAGATCGGCCAAAAAATAATAAACTTTTATTTTTTAATAAAATAAACACTTTAACATGTCAATTGCCATAAATTTGGCCACTGGCATGCTTGCAGGTTAGGGTACATGCTTTTATTGGAGCTGTCATGGCTCCGTTTTCATTTTTGCAGAAATGTATTCAGCTAGTACCCGAATACAATTCTGCAGCATACATTGCTCCTGCATGGCTACCTACCTGCTTCCTGGATCACTAGTTTACCTCATTTGCATGGTTTTCACCAGCAAATGAAGTAATTAGCATCCCGCATAGGTTTCCGTGAAGGAACAGTGTTGGCTCGCTCATGCACATCAATATGGTGTGTTCCTGGATCGCTCGGCAGCCATATTCCATGCAAGAGTGGCTGCACTGCTCCTGCATGGAAAGAAAATGTACATGAATCCCACGGCAGGTGTTCTATAAATTTAGGTATGTTTTGTCTGATTGTTAATTGCATTGTCTCTATTCTGTTTAAAATATATTGCCTTATATCCTGTATGCTTAGCCATAGATCATTATCTAAATTAAATTTGTTAGATTAACGATTTCTTGTGTGTATGTGATGACTAAGTATTTGTTTTGCAGTATACAGCTTTCCTGAATTTTACTTCAGATTTTTGTAGCATAATTGAAAATGACCTTGGTTTTCTCCATTTTGACAGCAAGAGTTTCTGTATTGCATTCGGTTTGGTTTTATTATGTGCTGTGTGATAACATTTATAAGTGCTGCAGACAATTTTCTTTAAGTTGTATAATTTGTTCACGGTAAAGCTCAAAGCTCCTTGGTTTCTTACTGAACTTCCCTTGTACTTGTGTAAAATGGGTATGTAATTTTTGATGAAACACCCAAGTTTACAAACAACATTTTGACTTTCTAAGGGCAGAGTCACCCTTATATTAAGTCATGTTAGCACTGTGCTCACATCTCTAAAACAGTAAGACATTCAACAATTTCCCATGAGCATTTTGCAATGTATTTGCTTTGGATTTTGAATCTTTGGTCTATGCACATAACTTTGTTGGAGCATAGCACTAATATTTGTGCATGCTGTGCCGCTTTACACCTGCCAGGTCTCCATGTTAAGTGTGTTATATTCTTTGCAGGAGGAATAGAAACATGTAGATGATGCAAGGAGAGAGTAAATCATGGAGGCCCATAATCAGTGATGATTTAGAAATAGCAACAGAAGGAAAACAGGATATTTAGAATTATGAAACACAAATATTGGTACTCTAATGATTAATACTTTTGAACTACTGCTCATAGCTCATTTCTCTGAATAAAGGAGTATTTAATGTCCTTAGCAAAGGATATTATGGCATTCCGGGTCAACAGAGATACACATTTATTGTTTATGGAAATATATATGGCTCTTATCCCTTAACAAAATACCAATCCTCTTGCTACCTTCACTCTACTACTACTACCCTTTTCCTCTTTCCATCATCCAGCTGTACTCTGTTTTTTTTTCTTTCCTGATCCAACATTCACTCACTCCTTCTCTCTTGCACTACCACACGCTACTCACCTGCTGACACCTAGGAAGTCTGCTGCTCCCTGATTGTCTCTCTTGTCTCTCACTTGCCTTCTGAAACCCACTCTGTTCACCCTGCAGGCTCACTCCGCTCCCCTACCCTACCCCCAATTCTCACCCACCCCCAGTGGTCCTACCCTTATACCTACAAAGCCACACCCCCTCTCTCCCATCCAATAATCCTTCTCCACTCTTCTTCACACCCTCCACTTACACAACCACATACTGACTAATTAATCACTCCCCCTTACCTTCTATACACCTCTGTTCTCCACTCCCTCAGCACTTCAACCTCTTAATTTCCAAGCACATTTCTTTTTTCATCTCTTTCATCATGCCCTTAACTCACTCACTCACTTACATAAAACTTCCATTCCTACTTTCACTATTATGTATCCTTTCTATTCCCTATACTCTCACTTATTACGAAAACCTACAATCCCCATCTTCTCACCAACCCCTTAAACAAACAGTAATAATAAATAATCTTGAATTCCTTATCCATTCTAACATAACATCCACCTCAAACTATCTATCACCCAAATACCACAGAGTTAACCATTTCACATTGGCACAATATAGGAAAACACAACTTAATTACAATAAACCACTGAAGCATCCATATAGTCCTCTTAAATATCCTCTCCTTCATGAGGACATTCATCCCAACCCAGGAACATATAACAACACCCTTAGACACCCCTCCCCCCACCACTCCCACAAATTCACTACTCATAGCTCATCTCAATATAAGGAGTGTTAACAATAAAGTAAGCCAACTTCCTGCTCTACTAGATACTCACTCTTTTGATATCTTATGCTTAACTGAAACCTGGCTTAAACCTGCAACAAAAGACAATGAAATACTCCCACCTGGATATAATATCCTGAGGTTAGACCGAACTATCAAAAAGGGTGGTGTGGTTGCAATACTGCACAAATCTCAATTACAGGTCACACCCATACTGATACAACCCCCTCTAGAAACCAATGTAGAAATTCTTATCTCCAAGCTCCAGCTCAGTACTACTAAATCCATATACATAATTTGCTCCTACCTACCCCCAGGCAATAACATAAGCACCCTAGAAAGTATCCTCTGCTGGCTCTCTACATCCTTCCCTCAAGAAACCATAGTACTCGGCAATTTTAATACAGACTGGAACTCCTGTACCACTCTAGTACCCACAACCCATATAAACCTCTACGGTTTCTCTCAAACTATTAACTCCCCCACTAGAATCCATAAACCCACGAGCAAGGAAAGTATATTAGACTGGATTTTAATAAACAGCCACTTTCTCTCATACAAAGCAGGTGTTCTTCCTGATGATATTAGTGACCACTCACTAACCTAACTATCTAGGCAAAGATCCTTTACTTCTAATCACCCTACCTTTAAAATCACCCGTAACAGAAAAAAATTTTAATCCAGCCAATTTTCAAACTGAACTTCAAGCCTGTGACTGGTCTCCCTTAAGGCACCTACCAATTGATGAAGCAGTATCCCATTTTAACTCAAAATTCCTTCAAATTCTTGAATTCCATGCCCCCTCTTATTCCATTAGAACTAGATGTAAAGCAGCCCCATGGCTTACTAAAGAAACCAGACAACAAATCCGTCAAAGAAATAAAATTTGGTCCAAATGGAGAAACACTAAAGACCCAATTGATCAGCAGCACTTTAGACAACTAAGAAATGCCACCAAAAGATCTAGACTTCACGATAAAAAAAAACTATTTCTTCAAACTCCAACAAAAACACCATAATCAACCTCAAAGCTTTTGGTCAGGTATAAATAAACTTTTACATCCGGGCCACTCCAAAACCTCCACTCCATCTGGTCTCTCCCAAAACTCTCCAAACAAGATAGCTGATGCTTTCAACATCTTTTTTATTGAAACTGTCCAATCTCTAGCCAACACCCTACCTCCTCTCAATCCTACCCTCTCATGCTCCCTTACTACCTCACCACCTACCTTTCATTTTAAACCTATTCCTACAGACCTCATTTATACTCACCTTCATAAGCTCAAACCTTGTACACACTCAGCTGATCACCTACCACCTGAATACCTTCAAATTGCAGATAAAGCTCTTGCCTACCCTATCTCTATTCTTATCAATAGAACCATAACTGAAGGCTACATTCCTTCACTATGGAAAATCTCTCACATAATCCCACTTCACAAAGGCGGCAGCTCAACTGAACTCTCCAACTTTCAACCCATAGCCCTACTATCTCCACTAGCCAAAATTATGGAAAAATGTATCCACCAACAATTTCTTGACCACATTCTCCAACACAACCTTCTAGCTGACTGTCAACATGGTTTTAGACCATTCCACAGTACCACCACTGCTCTCCTATCTTTTACAGACTGCATCAATAAACACAGTAACAATAACATGCTCTCCACTGCTCTTTCATTGACCTCTCTAAGGCTTTTGATATGGTCAATCATCAAATACTACTTAACATACTCAACTCATTCTCACTTGACACACAAGCATTACTCTGGTTCAAATCCTATATGCACAATCGACAGCAGGCTGTCCTTTGGGATAATAACCTATCCAAACATCTCCCTGTTACCCTTGGTGTTCCTCAGGCCTCCATCCTAGGACCTCTACTCTTCTCCCTATTCATTAATGACCTTTCTACTAATTTACCTGTACCTACTAGCATTCAATATGCAGATGACTCCACTTTGATTTGTAAAGCTAACACTTCATCTGAACTCCAAACCATCACCCAAACAGTATTCAACCAAGTTGAAAACTGGTTCCAACAACGTTGCCTCCTCCTTAATGCCAAAAAAAACAAACTATTGCTATTTACTCCAACTATTAAATCCACCCCATTAGACTTCTCTATTACATCCATCGATGGTACAATCATAGCTCCCGACCCAACTACAAAACTCTTAGGGGTATTGATTGACCACAACCTGAACTTTGACGCTCATATCAATGCCACCATCAAAACTGTCAACAGAAAACTTGGATCCTTATATAGGATAAAACCTTTTCTCACCCCAGAAGCCATAACTACTATTGCCCAGACACATCTAATCTCCACACTCTTTTATGCCTCTCCAATTTATACTAATCTTTCCAAAAGTAACCTAAACAAGTTGTCTACTTCTTACAACAATATTGCCAGGTTTGCTACTGGGTCCTCATTCAGAACACATCACTGTCTAAACCTAAAACTTCTAGGATGGCTTGAACTAAATAATCAACTAAACTTTCAACAACTCTCCATTATCCATCAAATTCTACACCAGCCTAGTAATACTCCTATTCTCAGTAGCCTCATCTCCCCCTACACAAACCTCACTAACCTTCGCTCAGAAAATAAACTACTAGTTACCACCCAGAAATCCCACAACAGGGCAGGTGATTCACTTTTCTCTAATACAGTGGGGAAAATCTGGAACAAGCTTCCCACTAAACTTACATCTCTTTCATCATTAACACTCTTTAAAAAACAACTAAAAATTCTACTAAAAACACAATGGCTATGTCCTTGTACTAACCCTGACTAACCCCCCCCCACCTTATCCGTACTCAACAGACCTCCTCCTTAACCCACTCCATTGCAGCATTAGCATTTTCACCCCTCCTTCTCTCCCTTACATCCTATTTCCCAGCATGCATCACTGAGTATTTCTCCTCACTACACTACCTTCTCAGTGTACTCTTATCTTTCCACCCTGCACTTTTACTTTTCTTTTCTTTCATTATGATTATGTTTTCTTCCTCTTATACTTATCCTCCCTAATTTCTCCTACTTCCCTGTATTATACACATTTTATAACCCTTTTATATCTTTTGAAAAGCACATCGTAACCAGCATACTAACGTTGAAGCTCTATCTCTTTTCCTTGGTAATAATCACTGTATTTTTACCCTTTTTCAACTCAGTTCTCAGTTTCTGTATTTTCTTTATTTCTGTATAACTGAAGTTGATGAAATAATTCTGCAAGCATATTCACCTTATCTACATTACATAATGTATTGATCTTGTTTTGGCACTGGCCTGATGTTAACTAGTTTAAAGTGGAGCTTTTCTCCCCGGGCCTCTACTGAAAATGGACATGTATCCAACTAGACTAGCCCGGTCAACAAATGTAAAATAAATAAAAATAAATAAATAAATATGTTACTTATTTCATTTTGATGACATTTGATGCTTTGCTTTATAATGTTATGTTTTGTTGACTTTTACTGCTTTTATGTGCATTAGCTCTATACAATATTCCACTGCATAATATTTTTTGTTGCCCACTTGTACCTCTTAATGTAACTTATGAGCTAGTTTAGTTAATGTTTTTATTTTGTCAACAATATAATTTTCTCCACTGTACATTGAGTTCTATTAATGATGAAATAAATTAACAATTTTAAATTTATCTGTAAGAAGATTGGGTACAGTAACAGTGTATCTAATTTAAAATTAACTATTTATAATAGTGCATTCATTTGCCTGTGTTTGAAATAAAATGAATTGTGTTATCACTGAACTCCAGGTGATACATATTACATATCTCTTTTGACTTGAACATTTTTAAGATCAATATTCCTTTGGCTGCTTTATAACAAAGTTGCAATGCTACATTCTACCTGTATACAGGAGTAGTAGGAGGAGAAAACATTAAAATTGAAACATCTTAGGCTGTATAGGTATAAAAATTGCTTGCAGTGAGATTTTCAAAGATCTGGCATCCATATGTTTTATCTCTGACAGGTTTTCAAAGTGCATAGCAAGATGAATATTTTGTGTTTGTCTGAAATAATGTATTTCACTTTTTTAAGTTGAAATCATGAATGACACAACACAGAAAATAATGCTTTTAGGCAATATATATCCTTTCCACTTCACAGATTTCAAATGGATGCTACACACTGCTTCTGACAATACTGTCCTTTAAAATGCAATCAATTGCAGGCACCACTCTACAATTTCTTCTTCTTCATTATAAAGTAATTTTCTGCTAAAAGGTATTACATGGATTCTGTACAAACAGACTGTTAAAAGATGGTACTCTTTTTAGAACAAAAAATCACCAAGATCCCAGAATAAACTCCATCCCCAAGGGAATTCTGTCCTGAAGAAAATGACAAAACAATAAACAAATAAATAAATACATGCATACATAAGCATTTTGTAGTAATTATGTTTAATATATTCTCATCCTTTGCACCATGTTCAGTGTAATAAAACTTATTGGAGTGATAGAAAATAAAACTAACAAGCTGGGAAAAATGCCTAACACATACACTTGGAAGTTAAGTATGAAACATGAGTTTTCTCAAGTGACCCTAATTGAGTATTGACATGTCATCACAATAAACATGCAACTCTGAAAGCTGTCCTATGCCAAAATAGCTATAGGATAGAAAAATGGCTATCAAAACACATGCAAGTATACGGCATGTACCAGTAGCCAAAACTATTCACAGTTCTCTTGCCAACAAAAAAAGGTCTTAAAACACTTTGTGCTATGCATTCAGCCAGGTTCATGTAACAGAAGAAGTACTAAAAGATTGACAGCAAGCATTTTGCAGTGGGTCTGGATATGTTGGTAGAACATTATGTGCAATGCAAAATACAACCAGTACACGAAGACAGAAAGTTGAAATTATGGATGAAACCATTAGAAAAATGCACTATAATAGCATTAGATAATAACCTGTATTTAGTGGGAACCACCATGCCTGAATGGGTCTGGGGGTGTCCTACAGTATGACCCAGCTACTGTGGGTCTATATTAAAAGGACAAACTGAGAAAAGAGAGAATGCTCTTTCATCGACATGTAAAACCTAAAAGCACAAAACAGCGAAGTAACGGAACAGCGATTTTTTTTCCCAGGGAAAAAAAAAAATCAATGGACTATTCTCCGGACTTTGCCATTTCCGCCACTGTGGTGTGATCTCGGAGTTGGTATATTTAAGTATGAGGGGTTTTGGGGGCACAGCCCCCCAAATCGGGGATGTGGGGAATGAACTCCCCCCCACTTTAGTTTGTCTGTACATTTTTTTTTTTTTTTGGAGGAGCGATTTTTTTTCCCTGGGAAAAAAAATCACTGTTCCATAACTTCACTGTATTGTGCTTCCGGGTTTTACGTGTCAGTGTAAGAGCATTTGCTCTTTTGTCTTTTTGTTCTTTTAATATACACCTGCTACTGCATGCAGGAATGTTTACTGCATGTTACATTGTGTACAACATGATCATACACCAGTCTGGTGGTGAGTGACCCATACTGTCTCTGTAGCTCTCAGTACCAGTCCTACTATGACTGATAATGACCAGCCAGCAACAGTTGTAAGGGACCCCATGTGGCAGGCTTGTGCATGACACATGGCTGCAGAGGTAAAGTAGAGGCACCTAGTTCAGAACTATGTACGATAACATTCAAGTTAGTGTTTCCTTTGTTGTAAAAAAACACATATGGTATGATTGATGCATGCAGTGATATATGTGGGCTATGCTGTGCAACTGTCACTGTTCATCAGACATTCCCTCTTATCTTTAAAGATTTTTTTTATTTCAGAACAGGTACTCATTGTTTATAAAATGTATGCCTACCTGCTACTTGCACATGAATGATTTTATCTTAAAGCTTATCTGATGGGCAATACAACTGCACTGATACCTCATCTCTGTCTAGTACCGTTAAGATATGAGTTGTTGTTTATATGCTATTTATTTGTATTGCCATAATTTTGATATATTTCTCAAAAAACAAGTAGCGTAGAGATTGCTGCACATACTCATATGAAAACTCACAGATGGATGAACAAAGTACTGCTTACATTATGAATGTAGCTTGAGTGGTTACTGAGATATTGTAAGTTGCTTACAAAATATTACACAATTAACATTTACTGAGTTTATTTGACTTATAAAATTCAGTTTAAGACCAAGAATCTAATGAACATTACCAGTGTAAAGATTTATTTGTGCTGAACAGCTTGCCATTTGCATTGCCTTAGTAACTCTTCTAGTTCCAAAGATATCGACATTTGTTTGAAATGTGAGGCCACAACTTAATTTTGTTAAAAATCTTAGGATGTACTCATTGGGATTTAAGAATACAAACCACCAGAGCTCCAATGGAGTGAAAGAGGTAAGGAATATTTACATTTTTAACAATTTTGCAGGAGAAATTTTTCTTAGGGACTATACTTAAGTATGTGCATACTGATTCTGATGAAATGGAAATTTTAATACAAAAAGTGTTACTTCAATAAGCAACTGCTTCAAAGTTGTCATTTATGTATTAAATCTCTAGATTGAATTTATCACAAGTTCTTACATTGCAATGGAATGGAAATTGTATCCCATGTTATTTTTTATTCAATGTTTCTTGAGTTTTAACTGTGACATATTAGAAGTGGTTTATTGTTCTCTTGTAAGGTACTTCACATCATATTATTTCATTATGTCATACACACTGAGTTCTGTTCCCAGAAATAGCTGTGGGTGGGGGAAGTGCCGACAGTGCTAGTGATAATGCCAGGATACTCAAGCAGTCTTTTTTTTCAGGTGTGTGTTATCCTCTTAATAGTGAGTAATATTTGTTTTATGCTATGTGTAATTGTCAGCTGTATCAATGCTGAATTGAAACTCTTTGTAGCAGATGGGCTTTTAATAACGTTAAACACTGCCGTTCGGCTGATATGCTGTAGACCTTTCTTTCAAGATTATGTTCTTTAGTTGTAAGCACTAAGCTTATTGAAATGAAATACATGCACAAGCAAAAATTCTTAGCATTGGCTTACATTGCCCATACATACAAGTATATTCTGCATTTATTTTTTAACACTTTGCATTTGAAGTTAAACATTGACATCAGTGTATTGAACAACATGTTAGTCAAATACTACTTTTCATATTGCAAGTGCCTAAAATGCATAGCTTCAGTCACAGGAGGTCATGGTCATATATGTCATACAGGAAGTGTCCTAAACATAGGGTAGGTAAAGGTGCATGTGATTTTTGTGGAGGGGCTATCATGTGAGTTGGCTGGTTACTTGCTGTGATGATGTGACCTGCTTGATGCAGGCAGTTCTACATACACTGATCTCTATGTGTAGATGAACAATGACATGGCAAACACACAATCTGATGTTTGTTTATACCTCCTATTTCTACTACCATCTTGAGAAGCACTTGTAGAGCAATGTGGTATGCCCCCATGTGTTTAGACAGTGCACTGTTCTTTAACCCATTTTCACTCCTGTTTGTGTCTGGTAAGTCCTCACTAGTGTACTAATGGAGATAGACATGGATGCTTCATGCGGCACCATTCTGTGGGTGAATGTCATCAGGGCATTAGCCCAAGTCTCTACCAATTCCATGTGGAGCTGGAAATGCACACATACATCCTGGACTACTCTGGCCATTTCTGGCTGACTCTCTGTGGTAATGCACTGAACTTTAACAATGTCATGCCACATTCGCTGCTCGACAGCCAGTGCTTTAGCTATTTCCTGAGGTAGCTGTGACATATCCTGCATCTTGCACCCCCTTTGTAAAGATGTCAAAGTGGATACTATTACCTCTGAATTTCTACTATCATTCAAAAGGTGTTTTTGTGGGTCTAGAGACACTGCTGTTGAGGTACACAGGTTTTCTGTCTGTACAGCCAATAGTGCAATGTCACCATGTACTTGACTTTGTGATCCAATGTCACGTCCTGCAGAGTTACTAACAGGCTGTGGGATATGAGATCCTGCCATTAAACTTGGAGACTTTGTGCCACTTTTCTCAGGATGTCTCATAAATATAACTAAAATATAACTATATTATCATATTTGTCATCCATTCTTCCGTATCTTCTAAATTTACTGGTTTAGTGGAACTGCACGTTTCTGCTGCTGACCTTGTATAGTATTAATTGATTAAATTACTACTCAGATACCGGAGTACATTACTACATGCTGTGTAATGAGACATGCAGGACACATACCATGCATACTCTGCTCAATGTCGTGTGAAGAAATGGAGAGTTCTGCTGTTAATAGTAATCATCATGTGTTACATGTTATCATTCCACTTGAGCAGTCACTTCTCTGAGTAAATATTGTTCAATGGTCATATCAGCCTTCCTGAGGAAATGTCTGTTGATGCTGCAGATGTGGTGATAGCCAATATACACACACCACCTCTGCTTATGCCAGTGCCATTATAATCTGCTTCATAGTCATACCCCCAACAAATGGAGAGGAAGTGTTCCTCATCAGATGTTAAAGGAATAAGGGGTTGAGCACTCCCATAGTAATACAAGCAATTACATTCTGCCTTGCCTCTGTTCTGTCATGTTCTGCAATTTCATTGACCCTCTTCTTGCACTGTGTTAATGTGCAGTTCCTTTCAGCAGCAATATTTATATCCATAACTACTTGGTTTCAGGCCTTTGCCCTCTCAGTTTTTATTTTTGGGTACCCTATTTCCAAACAGGCATTTATTTTTCATCTGTCCTAAGGTCTGACATGAGGATGCAGGTCTCCTCTTAGCTAAAATTGTTTTTTCTCTGTCTAGATCCCTGCTGCTTCATCATTGATTTACCTAAAACAAAATGCAGAAGTAATATACTAAAGCTTGACTGACTCATCAGCCAAACAACATAACAATGAAAAAATGCCTGCTTTCACCACAAATAAATCAAAGATCTGAGTACAAAATCATTTATCGTGACATAACACTCATTGTCATATACACATACTGCAAGTTCAACTTCACTTTAAAATTATGCCACATTACTCTGTACATCATCCACAATTGCATAATAGAAATGCAAGCAGTTATCATTATAATGCATATTATGTCATTGCTAACAGAGTTGTGGCCTTCGCTAACACTGTTCTGAATTGATACTGCCATGATTTTTTCATGATTTTTCATTTACGAATGTCAGTCACAAATGCTACAGTATAGCAGCATGTATCCTGACAGCACAATAAAACACATTGGTGAAAATGAAGTATATCAAACTTTGTTCATTTCTAATTATGTGCCAATGTCCTGTATAGCATAATCTATAAATGCAAAAAAAAAAATTTCAAATATTTATCTTTCACATTGTACCAGTACTATTTCCCCATACATTTCCAGTGCTTCTGCAATGAATTCCCATTTATAAATGACATTCATGTTGTCAGTAATAACATGCATCAACTGCACCTGAGCTTCACATCAATGAAAAGACTATTCTCCTAGTAATAACTCTTGTTTAATTTCTATGTGTACTGCTTCCAAACGATTTTTAACTTTATTGCCATTTTTATCTAACTTGATAAATTTCACACTTTCCAAAATATTGCACCTAACTGGAGTGATCAAAATGAAATTTGGCAGCATTAACTTTATTCACATAAAATCAGGCTCATTTATACATTGTGTATGCAAATTAGACTGAGTTATTGTTATCTCTATGAAATGCAGTAATACGTGAGTGCATATGTCAACAGATTTGCATAACGACACCATGGGTAGCTGTGAATGAACCGTGCTGACTGGCCCTGAGCTAAGCTAGGTTCAGAAATGTGAGAACAAATCTAATATAGCTCAAATTTCTCTAGGCAAGTTGTTGTTGTTGTGTCTTTCGGCTTTTCCCAGTTAGGGGTCCCCACAGTGGAACTCCGGTCCGCTAATGATTGGCAGTAGATTTTTATGTGTCGGGTTGCCAGCCCTGATGCACAACCTTCAACGACGGTACGCCCACTCATGCATGTCTCCACACAGAAGACGCTCTAGCTGAGAATCGAACAGGACAACGTCTTACTGTGAGGTGACAATGCTAAATGGAGTCAACAACATTTAGGTTTCCTAATCGTGAAATCTATGCCCACCCTGCATACTCTGACATACCTTATCATATCAAAACACCCATTACTTTTTATTTTAACAAAGTAACACCAACAGGAATATTTATTTATAAAGTAAACCAAAAAAAATACTTGCACAGGCCTACTTACAAAAGTTTATTAATACATGATGTTAAATTCATTTGTATAAATAAAGATGACAGCATTACATCTTGGATCAGTTGACCCATTTCTCTTACCAGGGATACAAACATCCTTGACCTTGTACTCACAAACATAGAGGAGGAATATTCCTCATTGTATGTAATGTCCTCACTCATTAGATCGAACCATTATGCACTATTGCTTGAAATAAAAACTAATCCAAGAACCTACCGAAACTAAAAATCTTTAGGAACTGTTGCGAGGCTAAACTACTAAGTGACACCTGGGCTAAATTCCTAGTACCCCCGAACCCAGTAAATATCATAACATATTCTGAGCTATTTACAAAATCCCTGTAATAGCCATACTGATAGCTGTATAGAATAAGACAAACTCAAAAGACTTGCTACCCTGGTGGAATCACAATAGCAATCAGTTATACAACAAAAGAAAAAAAAATCTTGGCCAAGCATAGGAGGAACAAAGCCCAGCATACTAAAAGCACCCTGACCAATTTAAACAATCAGCTAAGATGGTTAATTAATAATTCAAAGGCTAAATCTGAAGAAAAATAGTTTCTCAGGCAAAGGACAACCATAAAACTTTCTACAGCTGTGTCTACAACCTCAAGGGAAATATTTAACAATGCGCAGAAGTTATTGTAAATGGCATAATTTTCACTGAACTGGAGGCCATTGCAACCTTTTGGCTGAGAGGTTTAGTTCAAATTTCTCCCACACTTCCCCTAATAGTCCAAATGAATTACTGCATACTACATACTGTCCAACATTACTAGAGAACAGGTCATCAATGCACTTTCCAAAGTCAAAAACACTGCATAGATGGGACCTGATAACATCCTTGGATGCTTACTAAACAGCATAAAGCACTACCCCTATGGTCCACTTGAATCACTTTTCAGTTGGAGCCTACAGTTAGATTTTATGCCCAATGAATGGAACATGACTACAGTCATTTCCCTGTACAAAGGAGGTCCAACCACCAATCTGGATAACTACAGGCCCATAAGACTGACCAACTTCATACATAAGGCCGTGGAAAGAATCATCATGGACATGATAAACAAGGACATGAGTAACCTACAAACACTGGATCCATCAAAGTTCAGCTTTGTTAAATGAAGATCATGCCTATTAAATCTGGTGGACTTCTTTGAGAAGATTACCAAAGCAATGGATACGGATAAGACTGTGTAAACCACTTAATTTGACCTGGCCAAGGCTTTTGATACAATACCCCACTCATGCATTATGGACAAACTCATTAAATTAGGTATAAACCTTTTTATCACCCACTGGATAGCCATCCAGCTCACTGGGAGGACCCAGAAGGTCAAAATAGATGAAGCCACCTCCACCAAAAGCCAGTAAATAGTGGAGCCCCCCAGGGCTTGGTACCAGGCATGCTCTTTTTGGCATCTATTTCTCTGAGGTGTAAGCAAATACTGAAAGTTTATTGCTGACTAAGTTTGGAAATGATTGCAAGTTGGGGGTTATACCTGACTCCCCTGCAGACACTAACATTCTTCAAGTAGACATATCGCTGACTAACAAATAGTGTCAAACCCATGATCTTAAACTCTGTGCGAAGAAATGCATAATTGCACCCTTTGGGAAGGCAACCATCCTGGCTAATTGCCATGTTGATAATACACCCCCTAAGAGTCAACCCAGTGGTCAGAGTTGTCCTTGTATGCACATAGACAGTAACTTTACCTTTGACCACAATGTGGCCACAGTGGTGAGAAAATCATTTTATGTTGCACAACTTATAAGTAAGGGCATGGCATCTAGGTCCAAAGAGGTCATTATTTCACTGTAGTCTGCCCTTATCAGACCAATTACAGAGTACAGTGCTCCCTTCAGTATGTACATGTCCAGGCATATACAGCAACTAGCATGACCTCAGAGGTTCCTTATAAAAAAAGAGTACAAGGCATAACAAACCTTCTTTACAAAGAGCACCTTAAAGCCCTTTCCCTCTAGTCAGTCACCTATAGATTGTTGAGGGGTGATCTATGCCTGCCTTATGAGGCATCTGCAAACCACAAACTTATGAGTCTCCTGCATCTTCATACTTCAAACAGTACCAGAAATACAAGGTCTAGGGACATGAACTTTGTCTGTGACTTAAACAGAACATGCTGTAGAGACAGATATGTGTCCCAGAGACTGGCCATCCTATGGAACAGGCTACCCTTCTAATGTGAAGCTGAGTTCTTCTGTTACTCAATTTTAGCCCAACCTAGAACAGTGGATGGGGAATATGAAATTTACATCTGGTCTGGCACCCATGTCCCTTATGGACAGAGGTAGCTTATAAATGTCTGGTGCTCAGTGTCCCATTTGGATACAGGATATAATTATTCTTTCGGAGAAACTTGCTAGGCTTAAAAAGGCCCTCTGGATCATTAACCTATTAACAAACTATGAATCTATGAAAATATCTTTTAAAAACATGCAGGGTAAATATTGCATAAATTCACGTAAATGCAAGAAGAAATGCATGTTCAAGTACAAATCGTAATCTAAAGGTATAAGTAGATATAAACAGAAGTGCATCTTTATACATATATGGCATGTTTATATGCAAACATGGTTTTGTGTATAAATAGAAATGTATATGTATATGTATAAGTAAAAATTTATATGCGTATACATAAGTAAAAGTGTAAATGTGCACAAGGATGTATATATAGATATAAACACATAAAAATGAGTGTGTGTGTGTGTGTGTGTGTGTGTGTGTGTGTGTGTGTGTGTGTGTGTGCATGTGTGCGTGTGTGCATGTTAGTCTGTGTGTGTGTGCGTGTGTGTGTGTGTGTGTGTGTGTGTGTGTGTGTGTGTGTGTGTGTGTGTGTATGAGTGGCCATTAACATTCCAAAATGAGCACACTGATTAGTCAGCCCAACTACCGTGCCTGTTGTAAATTGAGAATACAGTAGAGAGTTGACTATCTGAATTAATTGGGACCTAGGCTAGTTTGGATAATCAAATTGCTTGGATAATAATCAAACATATAATTGAATGTGATAAAAAAAACTCTAAAACCTTGTTTTTTTCTGCATGCAGGAATACACTTTTCAGCCATTCAGCAATTCCAATGGACAATAAAGAATATTTTTCACAAACAAGCTGGCTACAAGCTCAAAAAAAAATGCTGAAGGAAATATATATAATGTTTACATATTCAGACATTATGATTTTTCCTACCCGAAAACTTTGGAAAGCTAGTTCTGATAATTGAATAATCACAAAGTAAAATGAAACCAACGATGAACACAACACAGACGGTGCAAAGGATCCACAGCTTGTACAGGAAGAAACACAAGTTTATTGTGAACACTCGGAAGACCAGGGTTAAGCGCTTTCATCTGCTTGTACAGACTTCATCAGAACCCCGAACAACAGTTGATTTTACATTTAAAAAACATTTTTGGCTCCAAAATTAATTGAATAAAAAGTTTAAAGCAACACATCCTATAAAATTCAGTAAATACCAGACGTGTAGATTGTAAAAAAATTACAAAAAATTAAACATGTAAATTGTAAAGAATTGCAAACAAGACATACATCAATTGATAAAGAATATATATATATATAAAATATGAAATGTAAAGTATAAAATATAAAATATATATATCCTTGTAAAAAAACAAGTTAAAATTTGGTGTGTAGGTGAATGTTAAATGAAATAAACATGAGACATGTTTAAATCTAAAAATACATATAAATAATAAAATAAAATATTGTTGAAATTCATGAATTCCCTAAATAAATTACTTACTATAATATACTTGGTTTGAAATACATGATTTAGAATGAATGAATGAAAAAATTTTTAAAAAACATAAGATGTATATTGTGTGTTGTATAATAATATATGTTGAAATCAAATGTAGTGTGTAAAGTATATTCACCCTAACTTCAAGCCCATTGTAAAAAAGGCTTGATACTGATAAAATCATTGATACCAGGGAAACGGGTAGCATCCGTTAGAATCTGCCATCTAGCTTCTTTCATGGCAAGAAAAACTTTCCAATTACCCCCAAACGGTGAAACGTCTACTTTGTCAATGATGGAAAATTTGAACGTGTGTGTATCACCATGGGAGGAAATGTGTCTTTGAAGTGCATTCTTAGGGTCTCCTATTTTGATCTTGTAAAGATGTTTGTAAATACGTTTTTTAAGAGGTCTCTCGGTTTTCCCTATGTAATAGGCGGGACATGTCGTACATATAGCAATGTACACAACCTTAGACGTATTACAATTCCCAACCCTACTTTTGACATAAGTCCTATTTAAATCGGCCAACCTGACACCACCACCTTCCCTAATGGCGTCACATTGCCTGCAACATCCACATTTCCTAGTCCCACCCCACTTTGGTTTGGTACTAGTCCTGTTCTCAAGAATGCTCTTAATATTGGGTCCGGTGTTAAAAACAAAATCTGGTCTTTTTCCAAAAACATCTTCCAAATCTTTGTCAATACAAATAGACCTCCAATGCTCACATATAATGTTTTTAATAAAATGGACAAATGGAGAATAGGTCAAAACACACACTCTTTGCCTATTTCCAATATTAGACCGGTCATTACTGATATTTAAGCAACCAGTACCCAAAATTGGGGGGTATTTGACACCCCATTCACCCTTAACATACTGTGTGATGTCATTCAAAAGTGAAATCGGGTATCCTCTATCAAGGAACAAGGATTTGATAAATTCAAGCTCCCTACACATTGACTCCTTTTGAGAAGACATGCGTGCTGCCCTGATACATTGGCCTTTAAAAACATTCTTAAAGACGTACCTAGGATGATTACTACTGTATTGTAAATAATCGTTGGAAAAGGTCTCCTTCCTGTAAACACGGGAAACAAACCCTTCCTCTGAATGACTAATAAATAAATCTAAATAAGCAATCCCACTGGGGTCAAAATGATGGGTGAACTTCAAAAAATCTGTGGTCTGATTGATGTAATCAATAAAAAGGGGAATCCTGTCAATAGGACCATTCCATAAAATGAATAGGTCATCCAAATATCTGGAATAATAGACAATGTTGGAGAAGAATTCACTGGAAAACAAATACTTAGTTTCCCACTCCAACATCACAAGGTTGGCAAAGATGGGAGCATATGAGGCCCCCATCGCCACCCCTCTCTTCTGCTTATAAAATTCACCTTCAAATTGAATGAAATTATAGTCCAAGACCAAAGACATCATATCCACCAAAAGACAAATGTGGTCCCAACTGAAGTCAGAAATAGCCCTCAAACTGTTGCTAAAGAATTCCAGACCTACGTCTCTCGGAATGCAGGAAAAGAGATCAACTACATCAATGGTCAAAAAAACCAACTCCTTTCTCCACAAATCTGGAGACAGTTGTCCCAAAAATGACCAAGAGTCCTTGATTAAATGGGGTATCCTATCATAAAGGGGTTTGATCCACCTGTCAATGGTGACCCCGATGAAATGAGTCTTGGAACGACCACCAGAGACGATAGGCCTAAAAGGGGGGTGGGAAATGCATTTGTGAACCTTTGGAATGCCAAAGATGGTTGCCAAAACCGGAAATTCCACCCTGATGAATTCGTGGGTGTCCTTGGTAATCCTATGGTCCAAAAGATATTCATCAATAGCTAAATCCACCCTCCTGTGACCAACGTTGATCTCATTCAAAGATACCACCTCATAATTGCCAGTATTTAAAATGATGTTAGTCATAGCGTTGATATAATCAATACTCTTAAACAAAACAATGCCACCCCCTTTGTCAGGTTTCATAACACGAATGTCCCCATTGGACACAAAGAAATCCAAACACGTACGCTCTTCCCTGGATAAATTGTCCACTGGGTCTTTAACTTGATCTTTTCTAATGGTTTTGGTGAGACCATAAATGTCATGACAAACCATTTTTTCAAAATTCAACACCTGGGGGTGAGAAATGGGAATATAGGTACTTTTTTTAGATGGCTTATTTTTGATAGTAAATCCAGCAATTCCTGCGTCGATTTGATCAACAACACCTTGTTTGAATTGTAAAGCTAAATTCAAACGTCTACAAAACAGCTTGACCTCCTTGATGACATCAACTAGATTGAAACGTACAGTAGGGATAAACTTATTACCTTTAGTAAAAAGCTGAAACATGTCCTGTGTAATTGGGAGGTCTGTGTAGTTAAAAATGTTAAATCCTTGGAAAGAATGTATAATGTTCCCCTCACTCTGATAACAAGAAATTGGACCGTTTGAAATGGAAAGGTTAGACAAACCAAGGACGGGGGGTGGATTAAAGCCCCTTTCACGATCAATAGAATGTTCCACCAAATCAGTGGAAAGTTTGGAATCTGTAAAAACCAGATCTACCACCTCCTGTGGTTTAACTGTTGTTTCTTGGGGGCGGGGAAAAATCTCCCCCCTTGAAAATTTGACTCGTGATCAGTTGGTCGATCTCCCTGAAACGATCCAACTCTTCCCCCCATCTCTTTCCTGTCCACTGGCCAAACGTATGCCCTTTGATTGTGATAGGTATCTAAATCCCTTGAAATTTTCCTACTTTTCCTTAGAAAAATATTTTTAGCCATTTGATCTGCTGTATTAAATTGTTTAATGTATAATTCATTCCAATGGGAAAAAGAAACATCATTAATAATCTCTTGATTAATTTTCTCTACTTCAGTGACTAGAAGTGATAATTTCTCATCATTAACCTTCATCAAAAGATTCATGTAATCAAAACCAAAACCATCAAATAAACTGTTAAACATAGATTTCACATTGTCACTATATTCAATTCCCAAAGGTAATTTAAAAAATCGAAGTCCCTTGGGAACAATTTTCAATGATAAACATCTGGACAAATAAGCGTTATCAGTTTTCAGGCTTTTGATGTTGAATAACTTCTTTCCCAGATCAAAAATATTGTCTTTGAGGCATCCCTTGGACTGACTCATGGGTAGTCCATCATGCCTTCTATTAGTATGGTTATTGGTAGAACAAAACTCGTAATCGTCGAGAAGGAAGTTTTCCAAACATACACCACCAGTCATTCTATTATCACCACGTTGATCTTCCATCACACACCCTTTATTGTCAAAGGATGTTTTGTCGAACAGTTTTTTTTGCCAGTTATAAGGTGGGGACCACCCCCATCGACCAACTTAGCACACTCAACCACCCTAGTGTTACCACGAGGCAAGTGGGACGTACCTGAATAGGTTTTAGTAGCCATTGGACGTTTGGGACGAGCACCCAAACGTTCCCCTTCATCCCGAACCTGAAACACGCTGAAATCAAAAGTAAAGTCCTGTTCGGAATCGTGAATACAATTGGAACAACTGTTGACAAACTCACCCTTGGACCTAATTCCCTCGGTGACATTTAAATGAAATGAACGATTCATGCAATCGTTCCGTAATTGCCCATCAGGTATAATAAACTGGGAACTGGAATCCAAAGGAGTATTAGTCATCCCTCGTTTGGGGCTGGAAATATTGTGTACACAAGGTTTGGACCCAGCGATGGAACCAGGAACAATTTCCAACACAGCCGCTTTGGGCGAGTTTAACGAACGTTCAACCAATCCTACCAAACGTGAAACTTCGTCCTTAAGAGACAACATCTCGGCACGAATCTTAGTAATCTCATCCCTGTACGATGAAGCCAGGGGATCACTGTGAGCACTGTCCATGACAACCACAACTGAATAATCACGAAGTAAAATGAAACCAACGATGAACACAACACAGACGGTGCAAAGGATCCACAGCTTGTACAGGAAGAAACACACGTTTATTGTGAACACTCGGAAGACCAGGGTTAAGCGCTTTCATCTGCTTGTACAGACTTCATCAGAACCCCGAACAACAGTTGATTTTACATTTAAAAACCATTTTTGGCGCCAAAATGAATTGAATAAAAAGTTTAAAGCAACACATCCTATAAAATTCAGTAAATACCAGACGTGTAGATTGTAAAAAAATTACAAAAAATTAAACATGTAAATTGTAAAGAATTGCAAACAAGACATAGCAAACAATTGATAAAGAATATATATATATATAAAATATGAAATGCAAAGTATAAAATATAAAATATATATATCCTTGTAAAAAAACAAGTTAAAATTTGGTGTGTAGGTGAATGTTAAATGAAATAAACATGAGACATGTTTAAATCTAAAAATACATATAAATAATGAAATAAAATATTGTTGAAATTCATGAATTCCCTAAATAAATTACTTACTGTAATATACTTGGTTTGAAATACATGATTTAGAATGAATGAATGAAAAATTTTTTAAAAAACATAAGATGTATATTGTGTGTTGTATAATAATATATGTTGAAATCAAATGTAGTGTGTAAAGTATATTCACCCTAACTTCAAGCCCATTGTAAAAAAGGCTTGATACTGATAAAATCATTGATACCAGGGAAACGGGTAGCATCCGTTAGAATCTGCCATCTAGCTTCTTTCATGGCAAGAAAAACTTTCCAATTACCCCCAAACGGTGAAACGTCTACTTTGTCAATGATGGAAAATGGGTGAATGGGGTGTCAAATACCCCCCAATTTTGGGTACTGGTTGCTTAAATATCAGTAATGACCGGTCTAATATTGGAAATAGGCAAAGAGTGTATGTTTTGACCTATTCTCCGTTTGTCCATTTTATTAAAAACATTATTTGTGAGCATTGGAGGTCTATTTGTATTGACAAAGATTTGGAAGATGTTTTTGGAAAAAGACCAGATTTTGTTTTTAAGACCGGACCCAATATTAAGAGCATTCTTGAGAACAGGACTAGTACCAAACCAAAGTGGGGTGGGACTAGGAAATGTGGATGTTGCAGGCAATGTGACGCCATTAGGGAAGGTGGTGGTGTCAGGTTGGCCGATTTAAATAGGACTTATGTCAAAAGTAGGGTTGGGAATTGTAATACATCTAAGGTTGTGTACATTGCTATATGTACGACATGTCCCGCCTATTACATAGGGAAAACCGAGAGACCTCTTAAAAAACGTATTTATGAACATCTTTACAAGATCAAAATAGGAGACCCTAAGAATGCACTTCAAAGACACATTTCCTCCCATGGTGATACACACACGTTCAAATTTTCCATCATTGACAAAGTAGACGTTTCACCGTTTGGGGGTACATCTTATGTTTTTTAAAAATTTTTTTCATTCATTCATTCTAAATCATGTATTTCAAACCAAGTATATTATAGTAAGTAATTTATTTAGGGAATTCATGAATTTCAACAATATTTTATTTTATTATTTATATGTATTTTTAGATTTAAACATGTCTCATGTTTATTTCATTTAACATTCACCTACACACCAAATTTTAACTTGTTTTTTTACAAGGATATATATATTTTATATTTTATACTTTACATTTCATATTTTATATATATATATATATTCTTTATCAATTGTTTGGTATGTCTTGTTTGCAATTCTTTACAATTTACATGTTTAATTTTTTGTAATTTTTTTACAATCTACACGTCTGGTATTTACTGAATTTTATAGGATGTGTTGCTTTAAACTTTTTATTCAATTAATTTTGGCGCCAAAAATGGTTTTTAAATGTAAAATCAACTGTTGTTCGGGGTTCTGATGAAGTCTGTACAAGCAGATGAAAGCGCTTAACCCTGGTCTTCCGAGTGTTCACAATAAACTTGTGTTTCTTCCTGTACAAGCTGTGGATCCTTTGCACCGTCTGTGTTGTGTTCATCGTTAGTTCTGATAATTGACATTTCTGATGATCGCCTTTCGAATAATGGACTCTACTGTATACCAACAGCAAAAGTCCGGCAGCAAAAGTATCACTGAGCAGTCATGCTTTATTTTGTTCTATTGTTATGTGGTAGACATGCATTAGTTTGAAGGAAAAAAGTCTGAAACTGAAATGCATGTCATTATTCAGTGACTTCTTTCCTCATAAAATTTGTAGTTTTCTGACAAATCACTGAGGAACGGAGTGACCAAATAATGACACGCATTTCATTTTCAGACTTTTTTCCTTCAGACAATGATAATGGGCCGGATTCACGAAGGCTTGCATGGAGTGTAAGAGTAGAGTAAGACTCCATGCAGCCAACATGTCCGCCGAGCAATCCGGGAACAGCCGGTAGGGACGTGCAACAGAGCTCTCAAAACTAGTCCTACACAGACAGGGCTTGGATATGTAAATTACCTCAATTGCAGGTGAAAGCTATGCAAATGAGGTCAATTTGCGATCCAGGAAACCCGAACCTGTCCAAGTAGGAGTAGTGTTATTTGCAGAAATGTACCCAGTTGAATACTGAGTACGGTTCTGCAAATAGCAAAACGGAGCCGTAACAGCTCCAAAAAAAGGATGCATTTACAGGAGGAAGCATGCCAATGGCCAAAAATATGGCCATTGGCAATGTTAAGTGATGCAAAATAAAAATAAAATAACTTTTTTTTTCATCCCGATCTCCTGGGTTTAAGCATAGCCCAGCACTGCACAAATGCGCTGCACCCTAAAAACCAGAAAATCAACAATTAAGATCCACAAATGTGTATTTTATTGCTAATATAAATTTACAATGCAAGTGAATGGCAGGCTGAAGACAACATGGCCACCGAGTAGAGGTTGCTAAGGGGGGAAGCTCAGTCTAAGAGATGTAACCAAGCATTAGTAGGCAATCCTATGCAAATGAGGGTTAGGATAGTGAATCGCAAGTTTACATAGCAAATGAGCACAGTCAGTAGAGTGTAGGAGTAGGATAAGGGGAGTAACAGAGGAGAAGATAGGTGACATCACGAGGGGGGTATGTATGAAAGAAGTGAAGCTCATTGGAGCAGAGTGGGATGTGTCAGCTGACATTTACATATCATTGAAAGAGGTGTGTCAACAGGTAGGCTATGTAAAATCAATAAATTGAAGGTGTATGCCGTGGATAACACCGAAGTTTCTTGCTGAGCGTGTATGCGCACGTGTGCACACCTGTAAACCTGAGTAAGACAGTGTGCGCACGTGTAAGCCGGAGTATGCATATATAAGGCTGTGTAAAGAGTTGTAAGCGCGTTTGCACTGGTGTGCACGTGTTTTAACAAGAATAAGCAAGGTGTAGTCCATGTAAGCATGTGTGCGCGCGTGTGAGCTGGTGTGAGCGTGTTTGCGCTTGTGTGCGCGGCGCTCCCTCCTGAAGAAACAGAAAGGAAAAAGGAAGCACAACAAATTGTAGGAAGTTACCAGGGAGTACTAGCAGAGCTAGCAGGTGAAAACAATCAGAATCAGGCAATTACACAGGCAGTACACTAGTCCAGCCCAGCCCAGCACTTAAAACTCTGCAAACAACAGACCAGTATGTTTCTCTCAAGAGACACTGCAACACTGCAGTAACTATTAGAAGTGAAAACTGAAAAAGCTTTACTGAGACAAAAAATGTTAGGGTCTGCCATTGCTGTTATAAGGTAACATATGCAACATGCTGAGGGTGGTGATAATGCAAATGCTGCTGGACAACCCACAGTGAGGAGACGGAGAAGAGTGTACAGGCACAGGGTAACCTACCAGGGGCTACATGAGCTGGAGATAGTGGAGCGCTATAGAGTGGACAGAGACCTCTTGCAGCAAATTGTTGAGCTGTGCAGGCCACCCCTCACACACAGACCCAACAGAGGGGAACCCATCCCAGTGGAAACCAAGGTATGTGCTGGCCTAAGAATATTAGCAGCAGGTACCTTCCAGAGACCAACTGGTGATATGATGGGGATATCACAGGCATCAGCATCCAGGGTACTGCTCCAGTTCCTGGATGCCATGTCATCACATGTCGGTGATCATGTATATTTCCCCAATTCCCATGAGGTATTGGCCAGCAATATGCATCTCTTCCAGCAAATAGCAGAATACCCTGAGGTAGTGGGTGCAACAGACTGCACGCACATATGCATCAAAGCACCAGCCTGTGAGCGGTGTAGGGTCTACTTCAACCACAAGGGCTTCCGTCCATCAACTGCCAGGTCGTGTGTGATGCCCAGGGCATAATACTGAATGTGTGTGCTGGCAGTCCTGGAAGCTACCATGATTCCCATATCTGGCATCTGACGCAGTTGTACCAGACATTTGCCAACGGGGACCTCCCGCATGGTCACCTAGTGGGGGATGCTTGCTATGCACTGGAGCTGTGGCTGATGACACCCATCATAAACGCACGCACACCTGAACAGGGATGCCATAATGAGGCACACGCACAAACATGAAATGTAATCGAGTGTGTGTTTGGGCTGCTCAAGTCACGGTTCCGGTGCCTGGCCACATCTGGTGGAGCCTTGCAGTACTCACCAACTACATGTACCCAAATTGTCATGGTATGTGCTATGCTACATAATATGATCCTGCGAAAACAGCTGCAGCAGGACCAGCATAGGCCTGGGCCAAACAGCCCCCCACCATTGCCAAGGCCATCACAGGCAGAGCGTGACTTGGAGGAGGAACAACCTGAGCCTGCCCCAGTAGGCAGAAGGAGGCATGGCCAGTATGCTTTGGCCTTGGCAAAGAGGCAACGCATAGCACATACACTGGCTCAGTAGTAACTATTGAAATTATACCTCTGTCTGATTCGCACATATAGTAAAAGGGATGCCTAAGTTGACACTACCTGCTTTCAAATATGTATAGGGAGTGTAGTATGTGCATCCGACATAGGCAGCCCTGCAGCACCACCTGAGGCATGATTGCCATGTGTTAAGCAATATAAAGCAGTGCTAAACAGCATTTACCACAATGTAGAATATGTAAAGAAAATCGCACACACCAACTAGCACAACTGTGGTCAATGTTGAGTAATATTGGCCAACATCCGACAATGTTGGTTAATATTGAGCAATGTTGGACAAGCTGGGTCTAAGTAGGGCATACCTGAACAAAAGGCAACATGCTCATAATTGCTCTACCGGCCCTTAAGCAGTCTGGTCTGCTCGGTATGAAAATATAAAGCAGGGACGGGCCTCGAACCCAGGATACTGTGCACTATAGTCATAGTACTGAACCACTAAACCATGACACTATTGCAGTGGTCAGCCTGTATGAAGAAATGCTGATAAGTCTATGCAAAGTATCTCATGGAAACCCTGCAGGCACAGCATAATCCCTGTCGAGTTATGACACAAAGGTGAGTCCTGCAGTAAGAATAGAACCTGACTTTCAACACACACAGTAGAAATGTTAATATTGGACATGTACACATACATCAACAAATGTAGTGGACCTCAGACAGCAACATACTGAAAGGACACACTGGGCATGCTCACACACTTGAATAAATGAGACAAATGTCAGGCAACAAAACACTGACAGTCTGAACTGGGCATGCTCACACACTTAGGCCATGTTGGAGTACAGCAGTGGGCCACACATATCAGGCAGTTGCATGTGTTAACCCAGGAACCTCTCACTATCCAGCAATCCGTCCTTTGCACACAGTTATATGACAACAGACACATATATAATATTGTAGAACCCTGTCATAATCAAATATATTCTGCAGATACCGAAGTTGTTCATAGAAAGTGGGAAAGCAAAGACGATAAAAACCTGCAAACAGTATCATCAATAAACATTGTGCATCCTGAACATTATCATAGGTTCAGAGGTTGATAATAGGCTATCTGCCCTAGGGCATGTACAAGCCTAGCCAGAGTGTGTTTGGCTTTCGCAACCTTGTCAAATTAGAACACTGTGCCTGTGAATAGTAGGTCACACAAGATAGCCCATTTAAGTTTCGTGTATTGTGCCTCTGTCTAGCAGGGACCCAGAAGATATCCCATGGGTAAACATACGATCACCCATCCACTTGTCAAGATGTCTCCTATAGGTGGTCAGTGGGTGGCTCTGCCTATGCGAAACCGGGATTATAATCCGGAGTGAGTGGAGCCTCTGGGATAAGAATCTCTCCCTCCAGCATGTCCTATTAACATCTGTGCTGAGGTATATGTCGCTGGAGTGTGTAGCTCCAAGGGAGTCGGATATCCTGAGGTGGAGCATGTCCATTAATTCTGGGTCGCATATTTCCTTAAACTACAGGCACACATCACATACGAGTAGGTGGTAAGTGACTGAGTAGAGCTGGAGTTACTGTATCTGAACTGTGCAGGGCATCCATGTGAGTCACTACATCTGCTTGTTGAGGAACATTTGTGGCCATTACAGTTGCTGCAGGTGTCGGGTAAGGTACATCCCAAATGTGGCATTGTAACCAAGCATGGTCGTGATGAATATAGGGGCACAATGACCTCACTTGATCAACATGTGAAACCATATGGGATAAGGTGGGCTATATAGAAGTTTTGTCTAACCACTTTGGCAACGTGATTGTCAAAGGCAAGAGTATGAACAAGTCGTGTCCCCAAACCCCTAACAACTACTATTGTATGTAATGGATTACTACCTATGTGGTAATGTGTGGGCATGTTGTTATTCCCAAAGGGGATGACTATGCAACTAATGGCATTTAGCTGTAGGCCATGGCTCAGGCACCAGTCATCCATCTCTGTGAGACCCTGTTTGAGTATGCATGTGCCAGCTGGAGAGTTGATTATGGCACCCAGTTTGCAGTCATCTGCGAACATGGTCAGCCATATTCCTCCTGTGTTAGCCTGTACGTCACACAAATATATACTGAACAAGAGAGGTCCCAGGACTGAGTCTTGTGGGATGCCATGTGTAACTGGTGTATAGTCAGACATGGCACCTGCAATACTGAGCATGTGGGTGCTATCCCTGATCCAGGTAGCAATCCATCGTGTGAGATATGTATCGATATCGACGCTGGTGAGTCTATGCATAAGGGCCGAGTGGGGTATTGTGTTGAAGGGTTGGGAAAGGTCCAGGTAGGCTGTGTGGACAACCATCCCTACGCCGATGGACCTGGTAACTGTTTAAAGAATATGAACAGGTCCAAGAGGCAAGATCTGCCCACAACAATGCTGAAATGTGTAGGACCCAGTGTCTGTAGGTTCCCGATGTCTATGTGTATGAGTTCCATTGCAATACGCTCCATAGCTTTGCAGAACAGGCTAGTTAGCCTTATAGGCCGATATTGTCTCTGGTCCATTGTGGCACCAACTCTGTGGAGTGGGACCACTGTCGCTGTACGCCATTCCTTGGGTACATATCCTGCAGTAACTTTGATCTTGAACAGTGACTTAATGTGAGGGTTATGTCTGTCATGAAGCCCATGTAAGATGAAGGCCAGGACACCATCTGGTCCCATTGATGCTGTGTTGTCCGCTGTGGGGAGGGCAACACTCACCTGTTTATTTGTGATGTCAGGGAGGTTACACTCTGTTGGGATGGACAGTAGCTTCTTAGGGGGGATGGGGGGGGGAGACATCTGCACTGAACCTGTTTGCCAGGATGTTGGCAATATCCGTGGGTTCAGGGTATGTTTAGTCAGTATGCAGTAACTTACAGCATATCAGTGAGTGTCCACCCAGGTACCTGAATTAACTGAAGAAGGCCTTGTGAGTGTCCTACGTGTCTGGTGCAATTGTCCGTTAGAAGCGGGCCATGAGTGATTGTAGCTGTCTGCTAGTACAGATCACAGATGCCTTCCCTGTCTGGGATTGAGCTTCATCATATAGTAGCTTCCTCCTTTCATTGCATAGCTTATTAATGGCCGGGGTCTACCAGACAGGTCCCCTGCCATTGGAGGAGTAAGTCCAGTTGTTATTTGGGATAGCACAATCCATGCAGTCCACTAGGTGTCCATAGAATGTGTATGTAAAGGATTCAGCAGTCTGAGCCATACTTACCACTGTCCCAGGATCTCGGAAGGATACCACCTTGGTTTGGAGAAGTGTGACATTTGCTTTTGAGAAGTTCACCAAGATTACCCAGGATGGGTGTGGGGACAGGATATGGATGTCCACTGAGATAAATGTATGTTCTGACCTTACCAATGAGGGGTATATCTCAGGTGTGGAACATAGAGTTTCCATGTTGGTGATGATCAGGTCCAATATGTTGTCCCCACTTGTGGGTGTGGTGACCGGTTGTGCCATAGCATATGAGTTTACAAATAGCAGCAACTGTTGGACGAGGGTGTTGGGGCCTGAGTACTATCCACAGTCAATGTGTGGGTATTTGACGTCACCCAATATAATGGTGTTTGGGGAGACCTTCATATTGTCCAATGTTCCCAGGAAAGCTGAGTGAGGTTGCTGAGTTGGGGAGTGTGGTCTGTAGCAGGCAACAAACCAAAAGGCAGATTTGCACAATGTTAGGTGCATATGTATGGTCTGTGATGCTTTGTGCAGTGCTACCAACCTGGAGGTATGTGTATCTGTGATGTATATGGATACTCCCCCTATTTGTGTTGGCCATTCCGAGTTTTGTGGTCAGAAAGCATGGTATGAAACATAACCTGGTAGTGCTGGTGTGCATTTGGGAGCCTGAACCAGGGGTCTGTTAGTGCACAGATATTGCTATTCTCCATACTGAGGAGATTCCTGAGTGGGCGCAATTTGAGGATAACCCATCTGGTGTTGAGCAGCATTACCCACAGTTTCATGTACTCTGTAATGTCTATGGAGGTGGGTTTGTCTTTTGAGCCCCACTTAAAAAAGGCAGTATGGTGGTAGCAAGTGCCTTAGCCAGTATTCGAAAGTCCAAGGGTGACAGGTGCAAGCTGTCCATAGGGAAGCTACGTGGCATGTCGAGCATGTCACCGCAGGCTGACAGACACTGTATCCCCTTTGAATGACACCAATATGTTAGCCAACTGTTAAACGTGATCAGTTTGTTGGTGTACTGTGACATCATACTTGGTGAGTGTAAGATGCTAGACAAGGTCAGGGTCATACTGGCCTGGGCTACATGATCAGGGAGTTCCTCTATGTATCATGTCATGTGGTCCAGGGAGGAACGTCTGAGGTTGTACACACCAGCATGGACAATGATGGAGCCAGTCCTGTACTTGCTTTTTAGTGACCTGAGTGCATGTGTTATGTGGCGGATCCTGGCACCCGAGAGACAGCTCAAAGTGACTATTCCCTTGTTTGGCCTGGTGAGTGAGATGTCAGTGTGTCTGACAATAAGTGTCACCTATTACAAGTGTATTAGGTGTGTTGTTTAGCATGAAGGGCAGTGACTGTGTTGCACAATAATATTGTGAACTATGTGATATGTGGGTATTGTAGTGGGGTAGCAGTTGTTTATGTGTCTGCTTTGGAGGTCTCTGCTGCTTAGGCAGAGTTTATGTAGAGCCTCCGAGTATGTTTATGTATGATAATGTGGTTTGATTGCTGTCGCTATAGGTTTATGTGAGACTGATATGTGGTGTGTGTGGTTACCTTCACCACCTGATAGACTGTGCCAGTCATGTGTCGAGAGAGCTCAGCCTCCTGTATGTCAACATAGTTGCATCTCTCACATATATCTGAGTTTGTTGGGAGGAGGAGAGGGTTGTCTGTGTACATGAAGCAGATGTGACATTGTGTCAAAATCACAATATTCACCAGCTGGACTGGAGAGTACACACGAAACCGACCCCTGGACATGCCGGGATATTATGATGAGATACTCTGTAGCCTGATCACAAAGGATCAGTAGGGTGTTAAGTGTGTAAAAGAGTATAACAGGGATTAGTGCTCAGGTTTGTTGGTGTTTTGTAAAGAGTAGCTGAGAAGGAGTCCAGACTGAATCATGACACCTCCTTCAGCTATGTCATAAATAGCAATGTACACTCATATATGTCCTGAGTCAGGGCCAACTGTACCTGACTGATAATGCCAACATCCTGTCAGACAGTCCCATATATACATACTCACCTCCCTGTGATGATAGTCCTTATCATCATGCCAGGAGATATCACAAGTAGAATGGCTGAACAGCTCCCCCCAAAGCCAAAAGCATGGCAGCAACTGGATAACATTGTTTCCCAATATGTGTCATGCATGAACTACAGAACAAATAGACCCTGCACCTGAACAGTCTGTTGAGCCTCACCCTCTCCACAGGATGTGGAACCATTGAATGTGTTACAGCAACATATGGCACTCCCCACAAGTGCTGGTGCACAACACACCAAGGAAAGTATAGTCCAGTAAGCCTATGAAGTCTGATCTGCAAGGCCATGGAGTCCATCATGGCTGAAGTCATAAACAGAGCTATTGGAAGCTGACAAACACACAACCCTACCAACTGTGGTATGTTCATGTGCAGATCATGGTTCCCAAACATGCTAGACTGTTTGCAAGGCAGCCACCCAGGACATACATCACTGAACAGAGCTACACATGTCCCACATTGACTTTGAATAGCCCTTTATCAACATCCCAGACACATGTCGTATCCACAAAACCAACAATCTGTGCATAAATATGTGCTGACATATGAAGGAATGTCAATGTGTCCACAGATAGATCACACAAGGTAAGAATTATGGGGTCCTGTTCAAGCTATTGACACCTGCCGACCCACATGGCTCATTCCTCGGATTGCATAAAACAAAGTGTACACACATTACCATGTCCAGTCTGATGACGTCAGCATCCTACAAATATAGCAGGAGAAAAGAAACCACCCAATAAAGCATATAGTGTGCCGTGTTAATGCATATCTCTTTAGTATCATAACATAGTTAAGTAGGGGTTTGAATCCTGCAAACACTGACAGTGTGTGTGTGTGTGTGGGGGGGTGTGATTTCCTGTGAGAGGAGTGCCCTTTTTGGAGACTGGGAAAACACATTAAAAGAGGTACATTCCTCTTTGGAAAGTCTGATGATGTCAGCATCCTACAAATATAGCAGGAGAAGAGAAGCCACCCAGTAAAGCATATAGTGTGCTGGGTTAATGTGTATCTCTTTAGTATCATAACATAGTTAGGTAAGGGTTTAAATCCTGTAATTGCTGAGTGTGTGTGTGTGTGTGTGACACAGTTGGTCAATGCAGTGTGGGTTTTGCTTTTACTATGGTATGACATATCATGATTAAAGCAGTATGTGCATTGCACACATCAGGTATCTGCATGGCAAATACATATGTGTACATGTGACCTCAGTCACTACATAGGTGTGAAGCCTGCATAGTACATGAATACATTTGTTTCCTTTGACAGATTGTGCTGCTGCTTCTCAGATCGTAGGTCACATATGTATGTATGTGACAAGCCCGGCCACTGTAGTGATCTGTGGCCAAGGTCATCTGTGCCACACACACCCATGACAGTTACTATAGAGTACTGTGAGTGAGGGTACATGCCTGGGGTATATGTCAGACATGTTCATACACAACAACCACTGGCAATAATGGACAGTCATTATAGGTGTACAACAGCCTTGTGGATATGCATTCAGGCCCCTAATGTCTTATGTGATACACCGAGGGACTCCACAATACCTATGGATATGTGGATACCAAGGGACAGATGACATAACACGTGACTGTATGTACACATTGGTACCCAACATACATGTTGAGGGCCACCACCTATGTGGTACTGTCAGAATAGTATGTATAGTAAATGTGGATGACTATGCCATAGTTGGCTTACTGCTATACAGCATGTATCGGACAACAGGTATCTGTCTATATGATACATTTGTGTAGGATATGCATCTCATCCAGGGAATGCATTGTAGGCCAATGCATGCATTTCCATATGTGGATGGACATATCCCTAGTGTGTCTGCATGTACCTAAGAGGGCTATATGCCAAACAGGTGTGGTCCCAGGAACAGGTGGCGGTCAATACCACTGTTTACTATTATAGTATAGTATCGGAAGGATCCAACTGTTACTGAGTTCCCTACAACTGTGTGTCATTTGTCAGGACATCATCTAATGATTGGTTATAGTCATGCTGTTGAGGTTGTGTATACTACCAGACTGCAAATCATTGACAGATATTAACAGTATCACCCACAGCATAGTGTCAACCCATGTCATACACACATGTGTACCCATGTTAGTACATATCTGTAGCAGAATGCATACTGGCCATCGAAAGATACTATGAGATGTTAACAATGTGTACAACAGGGTATGTCACATGTCCCATGTGTCCACTATGCATGTACATGCAGACAGTGCACACCCACCATGTTCACAGATGTACACCTGCTAATTTGTAATGCACACATCACACACGTACTGTCCACTCACTAACACATGCTGGCAACACTGTACACTTCAGCCAAGTGGCACATGGGTGGACAATACATACTCAGACCTAACACTGGAGTAAACAATGCTACATTGACAATCAGAGCTGTGATGCATAATGCCTGCTCAGATACACCTACAAGGATATCATTACACTTTCCTGTTGACAACTTGCTAATATTGCAATACTGCTATAATGTCACTCTGTGCATCAGCACCATGTTAGCCTGTTCCTGTATCAATGTTACAGATGACAGGAGGTGGCACAGGTGTCATGATATGCACAGGGTGTGTTGGTGATTTGCCAGAGCCCAACATTGACCCATCCAATTGACATGTCTGTGTGTGTGTGTGTGTGTGTGTGTGTGTGGGACAACAGTACAGCATGGGCCAATGTCGATGTAATGTGTGTGTGTATGTGTGAGCCCTAGTTGTTGGGTTAATATGTGTGTGTCTGCATGCACACAGCTCCACCATGTGGCTGCCATATACGGGAGGTTGTGGGACAGCCACAGACTGTACCTGCTAGGCTGTACAGATCACTGTCTCTGGCCACGGACATGGTACCTGTGCCTGGCAGGGGTGCTACGGACAGTATCAGGTACTAACCCTGACTGGGTACTATCATCAGAGGCAGAGGTATGACGACTGGACCCATGTCCCTGATGGGACTGGCCAGAGCCACGTGCACATGGTCTACTAGGATGGTCAATGGACAGGCCAGCCCCAGCATTGCTGGGGCTGGTACTGCCAGTACGGGAGCGGCTGTGATCTGTGGGCCATCCGTGACAACTGCCAGCTGTTGCTGTTGCTGGCATGCGTCCGCGTCGCCATCTCAACCATCCCGCATGGTCCTGGCTCATGGAAAACACATTGTGGAGGGCATCTAATGTCTTCCCCCAATGTCTATCAATGACCTCAGTGTAATTCCGGTTGGCACCGGCAAGGTCACGGATGCTGTCATTGATAGTGGTGTAATGGGCCCTCTGCACCCTTAATCCCTGTCTGGTGTACCGTTCCATATGTGCCTGTGCCTGAATTACAGCCCGGAACATACTGGAGGTTGTAATACCTCTGGGGGCACATCTGCCAGGGGCAATACAACCAGTGGTGCTCCCCCGAGAACCCCTGGACATCTGCCTATGTGGTACCATTCCAGGAATCTGGCTATGGCTGCTGTGAGGGGATGCAAGTGCCATGGGTACCACACTCTCCTGGTCAATGCCAACTGTATGCTGTCCCTCGGCTAAGGCCATTGGTGATGAGGGATGTATTGGCAGTATGAGTGTGCGCATAGATGGGGTTGAACTCTGTGTACTGTCGATTGGCAAACCAGCGACAGACCCTGTCAAACCTTCTTGTGCCAGAATACATGTCTCATCATCTCCACTATTTGTGGCAGTGACTTCAGGTCACCCTAAACTCAGCTGCTTTTACACATGCACACATGAACAAATGCATACATGAACACATGAACACATGCACACATGCACACATGAACACATGCACACATGAACACATGAACACATGTGCACATGCACACATGAACACATGAACACATGCACACATGCACACATGCACACAAATACACTCTTCACTACAGCACATACACACACACACACACCAGCAATCCAACACATACTCATTAGTGGGTGAAGGTGGGTGACAGTATCACAAGGCAAACAGTCACCTCACACGTGTCAGCACGCAGAATATGTGTTGCTCAAGACCATGCAGTGCAAGTGTAGATGGCCCTATTTAATGACATTATACATGGCTTTGATGCATGTGTGTAGTTGTTCAGTGATTGGCTACACCCTGGAGCACAATGTGTACATGGACACAACATTGCTGTGCAAGTATTATCAGCTCTGCAATGTCCTGTGCACCATCACTCACAGGTATACAAACCATGGCTGCATGTGTTATCTGTGTGACACATAGATTGCCATGTCTGATTACAGTGTCTGTGTCCATAGCAGATAATAATGGGCACAGGTGTAGCACATGCATGCTATGTACACACACGGGATGAGTGGTGCATGTAGACGTGAAGGAATCCCAATGCTCGACATGGCCATTGTACAGTGGTTATGGTGAGTGTGGGACATATTGCAGATATGTTGGTGCCAGCCATGACATGGCATGCTACATGACTGCAACATTAAACACCACACATACTCAATGTGTGTCATGTGACCTATACACACAATAGCATTCCAGGACATATATGTGACACTTTGTACAGATGGCGACTGCTGTGCATATTGTGTATACTGGCATATGTTAGCACACACACAACATGCTATGCATATTGTGTATAGGTGCATATGTTTGCACACACACAACATTGAGGTGCAAAGCAATGACTGCTATGTGTAGTACTGTGGTCACTGTAACTGGATGGGGTGTAGTACCATGTGCCATCATCATCATGCATCCTGTGGTCAGTCACAGCTACTAATGTGTGACAGACCACTGCCTAGCATGCTGTACCTGAACTGCAGTGCCATGGCTACATTCACAATTACACAGCCACTTTGTACATGGGTGTGTGAGGTGCCCAATAGGGAGCATTGCCTAACATGACTGTGTTATGTGTTGAAGAGTGTTGCACAGCCCCATGATAGGCCTCTACCCCTGAGGTACATCATGTATGTGTGGATGACATGTGGGATACTGAAGTGTGACCTTACAGCGGGTGTGTGGTAATGCCATATGTAGCATGTTTTTGTGTACTGCGTATGATAAATGTGTTATGTTGTGTACAGCTGTAGCAACTATGCCTATCCAATGTGCAGTACGGTGTTGCCACAACTGTGTCTGATGCTCTATGTATTGCATGTCATCGAGGCAGCTACTGACATTACTGAGCTGTGCAATGTCTTACAGCAAACATGCACAGCATGCATTATGCGTAGGTGTGTTACGTGTACATGACCTACACCTCACCTATGACATGCACATTTCATTACCAACATTGCAGTTATACCACACTCACCAGCATGGATCGTCTGCCCTGCTGTCACACCAGAGGGACCTATGAGAATATGACAGAGTTCGTCAGTGGCCACAACAGTGGCATTGCTACAGTGGGTATGCTAAACTACAGTAGAACAACAGTCAACAGTCACAGGTGTAGAGATAATATTCCAAATATCAGTATTGCACAACACTAGGCAGGACAATTGCTAAACACACAGTACACATCTCACATAGACATAATCTAACAATACAGTTAACTGTAGTCTACAGATAGCGCATGTTACCTGCTCACTCCATGTGAACATGCTGGGTGGCTCCGGCCTCCATGACAACACATGTCAGTGGTAGTTGCTGCTGTTGTCCAGGAGCCACCATACTTAGGAGCAGCTCCTCCACTCTGGTGAGGGGGGGATGAATGGCCAACCAACCACCTGTGGCAAGTTGTTGTCTTTGGATATCAGACACATGCCGCCGGACATGTCTAATTAAATCACTGCAGTGATGGCGTACCTGCTCATATGTCCGGTTATGCATGCCTATGTCATTTACCCGATGAACAAGATCCTGCCACAGTGCAGTCCGCTCCTGCTGGTGCTGGCTGCTTCGGGAAAACAGCATTGTGTACTGCTGCACCAGGCTTTGCAAAACCTCCTCTTCCTCCGCTGCTGTGTAAGACGGGTTCCGTTGGTGGGCCATCTGGCTGAAAAAGATATGAATAATATGTGTGAGTGAGTCCTGTGGCACACTTTACACCTTTAACCACAGATATCACTTTACTGACATATATTCCATCCATTTGTCTGTCAGAGGTTACACCCATTCAATACCACTTGTTGGTTCTCAGGCCACAACTGACTAACAGTGCCTGGCACACTCTATATATCACAACACTATACAACAGTACCTGGCACACTGTTTGTGACACAATGCACAACCTCGACACAGGGGTATATATCACACCAATGCACAAACAGAGATGTCATCCATTGCAATGAATGTAAAGTACAGTTACAGTAGTACCAGTCAACCACCCTAGTCATTGATGCCATAGCCCTGCCTAACATATGTGCACAGTTGTTACTATAGGTGGCATACTGCTGTAACAGGGTATATATGTTGCTGGATACACACATACACCCTGTAACACACATATGATTGCGGCCATGGTACAGGCATAATTACACACACATCAGACAAACATACAACGCACCACTGTATGCCAACACAGATGAGCTTTACCTGTGTACCATACAGTACTGTGTGCCACTACTTACAACCCCTTATGCCTGAGTTTTGTCCTCTGTGCAGACTACAGGAAACACACAAGACAGTGTTTCCAAGCAATGTGAACACACACCGCACTGTGCTGTTTAGGCCTATAGCATCAGGTAGTACTACAGTTCATATGGGAGTTGGATTCCCCAGCAGTACCACTCACTAAGCATACATGTATTGCTTTAGCCTACAATGAGACACCACGGTCATCAACAAGGAACTATGTCACATCGTATGCCATACTACTATGTCTGCCTAATAGTACAATACACATCTTTTGCTGGCCTCACAGCTAGGATAGCCACTACAATGTCAGATACAACTTCACACTAACCTATCACACCTTTACAGACCTTGCACACATTCAGAGTTACACTTATTCAACCTTACATAGCAGGTATTGCATTGAGTACATGTGTGAGTGCATAGTGTCATAGGTAGGTAATATGCTATTGGCCCTAGGACCTACAGCAGCCTAGCCATATGCTACCCTGGCCTTTGACACACATGTACTTTGATTTCACTTGCCCCTGCCAACCAGAACCACAGATGGGGTTCCTGGGGTGTATTACCAATCTCCCAAACAATCATCAGGGGTATTTATGACAACTGCTAATGAGGAGCCTTGTTTGCTACTGCTAGGTGGTCTATTCTAGTGTATGGCATATCTCTGAGATAGGAACCTATCCCTCCAGCATGTGTCCTAGAGCCTGTATCCCGGAGGGATTGTGATATGTTGCCATGGTGGTTGTTACCCAGCTATGGGTGTGACATACCTCTGTATGTCTGGCAGAGGTCACCTCTGTGTGGCTGATATGCAATACAGTCTAGATGTGGTTTTGTGAGTCAGTCTGCATAGGGCATCTGTTTGCGGCCAGTATTACCCTTTGTGAGGTATGTCTGTGGCTTTTCCACCTGCTGTAGTTGTCATGTGAGGTACATACCACACAGGGCATTGTGATGAGTAGAGGGGAACACTGACCTATATTTCCCTAGATGACACACCTGTTGTCATGACACATACCACACAGACAGATTACAGGTCTAATATGGCACTGTCTTTATCAAAGAGGAGGCTACTGTCCACCTGTGTCCCATGTTCCCTTATCACAACTTCAGTGTTAGGTAAATATTTACCTATGTGGTAGTTAATGGGTACAGTGTTTTGGAAAGGAGGAATGGCACTGCATTATCTACACTTGTCTACAGTCCATGCCTTGGTCACCACACACCTGTTGCAGTACATATGACCCCATGTCTCGCTCTCTCTATATACATATGTATGTATATATATATATATATATATATATATATATATATATATATATATATATATATATATATATATATAGATATAGATATATATATATATATATATATATATATACACACACACACATATATATATACACATACATGTACACATCCATTGCTGTACACATAGATGTACATATAGGCACATGTACAGTCCACCTTTCATGGTGGGGATATCACTTATGCGACAGTTGTGGGATGTACAGTTATGAGATTATATTGCACAGTGTTGTGCAGAATGCATGTGGGTGTCCTCAGCCCATGTAGCTTTAGCAGGCCTCACTGGCTGTAACACAGCAGATCTGACAAATCAGTCCCACAGCGTTTAATCACCACATGACATATATCAGCACTGCATGCTGTTTTCTATGCCGCACACTATGACCTACATAGATATATGCACATAACAACCTTCAACGACAGATATCTGTCCACCCTTCACTAACAGTTGCAGTATGTCCCTTGCCCTATGCACATGTGCAGATACAGACAGATACTTACTGCTGTCACACATGGATGATTTTCAGTGTGTAGAGTACTCTTCAGGAACATCTACTATATGCCAGCACATACATATGAGTTACATACCTTACCTTTGTATTTCCCTGCTCCGTCTGTTGTTACAGTTTTGTAGGTCTTTTTTTTGGTTGTTTGTTTTGGGTTTTCTCCCTCTGTTTCTGTTTCTGTCTCTGTTGTCTGTCTCTCTCACGCTCTCGCTCTCTATCTCCCTGTACCTGCAATGATATTATTGCATGTGTGGACAGCAGGTACAGCCTGCTTTTCTAGGTATCTGCACTTGTGCATGTGACAGCCTCTGCACCAATTGCTGCCCACCATTCAGTAATTGCATGCAGCCTGCTGTGTGGTGATTGCATTACTCACTGTGATTGCAGCCCACTGCTATAAAATGCTAGGTTAGGTAGGCATAGCCCTTTCAGCTTTCAATGGGGCCCATGCTTGTTTGCTCTGGACACCGTTGTGTCAGTCAGAAGGTTGGTATATGTCTCTTATCTGAAGCTAGGGTTGTAGCCAGTGATATGCATGTTGTACTCAAACCTGAATGTTGCTGCTTCCAGTACACACTTCTCAGTGTAGACATGTACTCACCCCTCCAAATGCTAACACAGGATACATGGGAGTATGTACTTTCTTTCTGAATTAGACAATTAACTGCCATACAAATGTGGTTATTGCACTGTATTCCTGTGGCACATGCAGTGTTTGTGAACTGCTATACTGTAATTATTACGTTACTCACTTCTGAACAGTTTGTGGTTTGTTTGTGTTGACATTAACACAGGCTGCTCAACACAACTGGACATATTTCAGTACTGAGCATGCCTACCTACACCCTTGTTTTTGCCTGAATACACAGGTGTGTTGTACCTTTGGGTAGGGGTACAGAACTGCAAAGAGCATTTTTTATTATCATGTGAGGTTTATCTTGCTGAACATACAGGGTTGCTGTGTACCTGTTAGTCTATCAAGACAAGTAGTCTGTCTGCGTAGCTCCCACCTGTGGACATATCCAGATGGTAGCTAGAGGTTAGCCTATTATATTTTGTCTGTGCACCACACCAGTCTTTTCAGCACTGGCACATTGGCATTGTCACAGTTGGTTGCTAGCAGTACATGGCTACAACCTGTAATATTTCTGTGTTGTACACCTACATAAGGGCATGCTTGTGGAACTCCTTCCAAAGCTATTTGCAGAGTGTGTAACAGCAGTAATGCTGATATGCCTGTGTGTTTCTGCCTCTGCCAGGCCTCAGATACTCTCAGGTATATATTTGAATAGCCTCAGTGAAAGGTACATATAAGTGAGATACACCTGCAATATATTACAGACATATTGCAGTTGAGACTTTCTTGGGAATCAGAGCATATGTATAACTACACCTTTTCTGACGTGCAAGCAGTGCCTACTCTCGCCTATTGACATTATTCATTACGTGTGATTCCACACTTGTCTGCCTAAAGTTAGTACTTTTCAGAGTGATTCAGTGGGGCACAGCTAACATTTGTTTACAGATCAGGGACATCCCTGTAAAGCAGTCACAGTTGGGGAGTCTAGCCTCTGCCCTATTCAACTTTGCCAGTATTTATCCTGGTCTGATACTGTGTGGTGTTTGTAAGATGCTACTGTAACATTATTCCCTGCTAGGATGGCTGGTTCTCTTTTCACAGTCATGTCATGCAATTCCACAACAACTGCTGGTAAAGACCCACAGAACAGGATTTGTGTTATACCATTCCTAATTTCCATTTACATTCCCTCATTGTAATGCATGCTATATTTATTTCAGCACCAAGTTATTTGTATATCTGCTGTGGCTTAGTGGTAATTCATGCAGTGTATTGTGTCAATGGTCTGGGGTTCGAGACTGGCAGAGGTTTTTTCTTTTGCTGCTGAGCAGAACAAGGGCCCTGCCATAGAGTGACTAAGGCACTTTTAAGCAGTTGTAAGCGGGTTTGCGTGGGTTTGCCCGACGCTTAGTGATGCTTAGCTAAGGGCACACATGCGCACACTTGCTTAAACCTGCTTACTACTGCTTAAAAGTGCTTACTCCCGCTAACCCCCACGCTAATTTCTTTTAAAGAAAAGAAAATGGGGAGATAGGAAAGTGGTGAAAAAGGGGGCACAAAGAGGGACAAACAGTAGGTAAACAAGCTTGGGATGTGCAGGATGGGTGTAGGGAAGGTCCATAGCTGCCCATTTCTTTACCAGCAACAGCTGTGCATATGCAATAAATTTGGAGTGAAATTTGAAGTCTTCCACCCCTGGGAGAGGGGTGAGGACAACAAAGTATGTTGTGCTGCCAATTATAATTATCAGTTTACATGTCCAATGGACATGTGTGCGAAATGGGCAGCTATGTATGGGGCATAATTTTGTTGTGGGTACAGGTTGCCCTTTTTTTTTTTTTCAGGTGAGAATGGAAAGTGAGGTAGAGGAAGTAGGTATATTCAGGGAGGTAGGTTGGGGAGGTAAACAGACAAGACAGACAAGATGCATGCAGGGGTGGTGTATGACACATGGGGTGGGTGAACACAATTGACGGGGTCGGATGTTTGGAAATCGCAAGCCCATGATTCCACAGATGGTAACAGTGGAACTGAGATCCCCACCCATGGGCAGTCACCACTGCACCTTCACAGCCCCAAGGATGGCTGTGCTGGGGGCTGCGTAGGACGGGCAGGCTAACCCGTGAGATGCGCCACTCTCGTCTCGAGCTGGCATAGGGGATCAACGACTGAATGCTGGATCTCCCTACGCACCGCAGCCCGGACCCTTCGAAGGGTGACAGGTGGCCCTTCTCTGCCCACGCTTGCACGGGGGGGGGGGGTGAGCCCCATCCCCTGCAGTGCTACCACCTGAAGGTGGCACAGGACCAATGGAGGAGGGGAGCCTGGGCTGGGCACTGGACCTGCTGGTGCCAGGTGCACTCGTCAGCTGAGGAGGGACAGGTGGGTCCGCTGGGACCGGCCTTCCCATACATTCTGTGATTAGGTGTGTTTAATTACAACATAAACAACAGCATTCCAGATTAGTTGTAACAGCATGCAGTAATATTCCCATTAACTCAACACACCAAGGTTCCAACAGTTGAACAGCAAGCATAACACATGCATATATTGAATGACAGTGGATATTCCAACAGCATGCAGGGATGTTTGGTAGCAACAGGCCACCATGATTGTGGTGTTTGAACAGGGCACATGCCTCAACGTGAATGCAAATATTTATAGAACAATAGGACATATGTCCCAACAAATATTTAAGATTACACATACCCATTGAGGTGTGGAATTGCATGATTTATGCACATACAGTAGGGTGTAGAAAAAAACCTCGATTAACATCTTATAATTACTTTTAGTCTACAATACATTCCTAGTGACTGCAAGTGTACATCCCCTACATGTATTATTAGACTTGCCACCATGCATTATGTTGTGTAATGGGTTTGGCTAGTTCAATATATGCCTGACCTATATCTGACATACTAACTGTCCAAGATGCAGATGTTACTGCTACATATTTCTTGGTTGCATTTATATTTCTTTATTTACATATCTGGATGTTTTCACATATCTGGATGTTTTCACACAACATTTTCACTTCAGTTTGTACAGAACCTTGCATTTCTTGACGCACACTCACATTTCTGGGTAGCAAATTAACATGCTACTCGTGTGCCAGATTTACTTATGCATGACAGCCAGTAACTGACTATTGAGGACTGTATATATGCTTCACAGCTACTAGCACTTCCATCACCCACTTTAGATGGGACTGCACAACTCTGGGTTGCCAGCACTTTTTAAAACAGTACTATTTGTATAATGCAAGGGTACAACAACATTTCAAACTAAGTGACACAGGCACACTCCGGGTTTTAGACCTTTATTAATGACATTACACACTTTTCCACAGGCTCACCCCTTTATTTGTTGTAACAGTGCATATGGAAGACATATTCAAGACATATTATACCTTTATTAATAGGTTAGAACACTCTTTTTCAGGCTCACTCACTTATTTTATATGACAGTACTTGCAGAGATATTATTCCAGACATATTTTACCTTTCTTAATGGGTTACTACACTCTTTTTCTGGCTCTCTTACTTTTTTATCTGACAGTACATGCAGAGGACTTATTCAGGCCATTTTATGGCTGTATTATTGGACTACAACACTTTATTTCTTGCTCTCGCCCCTATTTTATATAACAATACATGCAAAATAATCATTAACCTGCCTGGTGGCACAGCCTTAGCAGCCTATCTGCATAGGCTTGCTGATTCGCAGCATGGTCACCTGCAGCTGTAAAGTAAATGAAGGAATATTGAGACATACCTATCCATTATACAGAATCAATTATCAATTCCTACATACTGCATTCCATGGCTACCTACTCAGTTGTGGGGCATCCTGCATCCCACGGGCCTCCTGTATCCATTGGTTCAGGAGGTCCTGTTTCCATCTCTTCAGGTCTGCATGGTGGTGACAGACCTGCTCACCAGTCCGAGGAATGCCTGTGACACTGGTAAAGTCATGAGAAAACCGGTTCCAAGCCTCTGCCTTGTACTCCGTCCCTTGGAACTGGCCCTGCAGGAGTCTTGACTCATGACGGTGGACAAGGAGCCAAACCATGTATTTCGACTCCTCAATGTTCCAATGTTGCGCTCGGAAGCGTGTACACTCTCCAGCACCAGCCATTCTAACTGCAGATGTGAACTACAATCAGTTATGGCAAGTATTCTCGCCTATGGGGCTTAAATATGCCGCATTTCCCACACTTTTTTGTGACTGGCCGTTTTTGAAAATTCTCGGCTGACTGCAAACCTGCTTAGTAATGGTTAATCTACCATTACTAAGTATATGTATGTTAACAGTGGCTGTTTCCCCTAAGTTGTCATGGCGTAGTGGTTATATATTTTGATTATGATGCACAGAGTCCTGGGTTCAAACCTTGTCATTCATTTTATTTTCATACTGTCCAGACAGGCTAGGGGGTGTGGCTGCATTTAAGCAACTTTGCTCTACGTTGCTCCACGGTGCCCTATGGTGCCCTGGTTGGAGCGGCGCGCACGTCCACCCAAACATATTGCGCTGGTTAAAGCACTATTTCGCTATGGACACCTCTATTGCACTGGGTAAAGCACTCTTAAACTTTGGGCAACTCTATTGTGCTGGGTAAAGCGCTCTTAAACTTTGGGCAACTCTATTGCGCTGGGTAAAGTGCTATTAAACTATGGGCAACTCTATTGCGCTGGGTAAAATGCTGCTTAACTGCAGGCAATTATATATCAGAATCCTTTAAAAATATATATTTTGTTCACTGATACATTGGCCATTTCACTGCTTTTTACTAATATTTTAATCATATTTGTCAGGTATTATTTCATATACTGATTTAAAACATAAATAAGAAGGGGAGTGGTGGGACTCAAACCGTGAATGCCTCTTCTTTGTGCAAATGCTCTACCATTACACTATTGCTATTTGGTGTGACTTGCATAAACATTCTTTCTTATGCTCTTCCATGTCGGAATTGCTAACTACAGCTAAGCAATAGGGACACCTGCGCACACACGCGCAAATACGGGCAGCTATTTCGGGAATTTAAAAAAAATAAAATTAATGTTTTACTTTTTATAACTGTGATGGGGGTTTACAATGTCAGGGAGTGTGGTGTTGGGTGCAAGGACATTTGAGCGGACTCACTCTTGTGTGATTTCATTTTATTTTTCCAACCCTTGCATGGGAGTGGACATTTAGACTGCTCGGCAGTCAGACACGTGCCCCCTGCTTTCCTCCATGGTCCGTGTAAGACTTATGGTTGAGTCAGCGTGCCCTCATGAATATTCATGGCACGCTGACATCATACCTTTCAACTGCAGTCTCCGAGTAAGACTTATTAAGTCTTACACAGAGGATTCGTGAATCCGGGGGAATCTTAATTAAAGCTTTCTCTGTTTATAACACTAGAATTACCTGTCCCCTGCTTTACTTATAGCTTTGTCCACATTACTTAAAATAAGAGGTGGAGAGGTACTTATGAGAGCAGAGAAAATACAAGAAAAATCAGGTATGTTCTGCAAAACTAAAGAAACATACCTGATTTTGCTTGTATTTTCCCCATCTCTTGTACCTCTAAACTCTCCAGTGGTTGTAACTCCCCCCCAAAAAAAAAAAGATATATATATATATATATATATATATATATATATATATATATATATATAAGCAAGATCTTCCTATCTCTGTTGCTTGCTTTCCTAAGCACTGATGTACTGTGTAAATGTGGGAATGGAAGTCCCATAAACGTGCAATACATCAAAAAAACAGCAGAATTGGGAAACAATGCAGAATAACATCATGGCACAGTTATACAAAGACATTTTTTTTTTTAAAAACTAAGTAATTTCTTTCTTAAAAATGTCATTGTATAATAGCAATAACACGGCTGGGTGTGGGTAATACTGGATTTACCCACAATTGGCTTTGTTTGGTGACTCGGACTTCCATCTTGTGACCAAACCACACCAAACGTGGGTAAATCCAACATTACTTACACCCAGCTGTGGCTTATTGCTATATCATACACAAACAGCCAAGAATATATTTGCATGGTCACATAGTTTCATATACTGCAGTTATCAGCTTATTATTTATTTGGACTACGGGCAGGCAGGCATTTTTTAAAAAAAAAAGCTTAGGGTTGTATAGGTCAAAATAGTAACCACATACAAGATGGCTGAACTCATTTATCTACCATGACCTAGGCAGAGTCAGGGTAGGGATTAAAGCAGCAAATGAATGACCAGTACAGTGGTTAGTGAGAACTGCACTGTGCAATGCCTTACTTTCCAAATTTAAAAGTGTATTGATTACAGTAACTTTACATGATTTGACTTAAAAACGAGGGTAAGGTATGTAAAGCATAGTGCAAAGCAATAATTTCCATGGCAATATTAGCGAAGGTTGAAGAAACTAATCCCCCAAAGAGATCAACTGCACTCAACCATCAAATGCAATGATTAGACAGAAGTCAGGATTTCTTAGCAATTCAGCTTGCAGTAACCAGAAATATATGGCATTACATATAGATTCAATAGAACTATTTTATGAAAAACTGTGCTTTGCTGCTTTGATGGGTAATGGATGTAAGCATATAAAGATATTATTGATAAACTCACCAACCTGGGCATAAACCCTTACGTCACAAGATGGATCACAAACTAGCTCTCAGACAGATCCCACAAAGTAAGAGTAGTGGGATCTATGTCCAAATCCAGACCAGTAATGAGCGGTGTGCCTCAGGGCTCTGTCCTGGGGCCCCTCCTGTTTGGCATATACTTCTCAGAAGTACAGGCAAGCACTGAAGGGCTCTGGCTGACCAAGTTTGCGGATGACTGCAAACTGGGTGCTATAATAGAGTCTCTGGCTGACATGGATATCCTCCAGAAGGGCCTTAATGAGACTGATGCATGGTGTCAAAGCCATGGTCTCAAGCTAAATGCTAGAAAATGCGTAGTAATCCCCTTTGGAAAAAACAGAGTACCCGCGAACTACCACATAGGAGGTAACCCCCTGAAATCTGAAGAAGTAATAAGGGATCTAGGGACCCAAGTAGATAGTCAGCTTTCCTTTGATAACCATGTTGCCAAGGTGGTTAGAAAATCCCTTTATGTGACCCATCTGATGACAAAAGGTTTCTCATCAAGATCTAAGGATGTAGTGGTGCCCCTCTACTCTCCCCTCGTCAGACCCATTATTGAGTACAATGCACCATTTGGAATGTACCTGGCTAGGCATCTCCAGCAGCTGGAGAGACCACAGAGGTACCTCACTAAGAGGATTACTGGCCTCAAACAGTTGCCCTATGCAGCACGATTGAAAAAAAACTAAGGCTTTTCTCTGTCGCATACCGCCTTCTCAGAGACGATCTCTGTCTAACATACAGAGCCATGTCCAACCCAGAACTGTTGAATATGCTCCATCTTAGCAAAACCAAATCTACTCAAGCTACATGCTCTAGGGATATAAACCTCAGCACAACAATGAATAGAACATGCTGGAGGGATAGATTCCTGACTTCCCTTGCTATGGAACAAGGTCCCGATCTACATAAGACAGAGCCCCTCACTATCACTCTTCAAGAGAAACCTTGACGAGTGGATGGGTAACAGAAAGTTCACACCAGGGATCATACCAACAGCTCTACTAGATAGGGGCCAAGGGTACTAGCTGCTAGATAAAGGGCCTAGGGAACTAACCAAAGGGGCGGTGAATACCGCACAATGTGGCTGGGCTAATATATGCCTCCGGGCAGATAGCCCAGTACCTATCTATGAACCTATACAGAAATAAGCACACAGATTCATTAAGTACAAGAATAACTTGTGTGCTTTGATTATTAATAAATGTAATAATGTAAGAAAGATTTGAGCACACATCTGTGATAAGCAAACAACTATCCTCTATGTCTTCCATATACAGTAGAAGGCTAAAGTGGAATGACGACTTAAAATATTGACTGAGGATGCATGTGACTATACAAATATGATTATGAAAAAAGTATCATTCTAAAAAGTATTATTTAAAAAAAAGTGTTGAGTAATATCTGAACATTTTCTTTGTTTTATTTAATTTGTAGCTATAAATCCAGAAAAAAATTTTCACAAAAATAATAAAGAAAGTAATCCTTCTACATCAATGTCCTTTACTGCAACATCAACAAGCAGTGGAAACATTTGAGGTCCTCTGGACCAGTTATCCTTCTGTGACAATCTTGTCTTCACCTCCTTCCTTCTTTCCTTAGTCCGTTCTCTGACAACATACAACATCTAACCTACTGCCTACCCAAACTCCCCTCCTATATAAAACAATTGAAAAATAGGGGGTCTTACTCCCACCAGAAATTTAGTATCACTCCTCTCTCACATTTTCCAGCACAATGCTCTTGATGAGTTCCTTCTGTTTTTTCCTCTTTGGTATATACTCCCTTTCAATCTTTCATGCTTCCCCTTTCCTCTCCTTTATAGATAAAAATAAGTGTGTCCACCTAAAGATACTGTTATAGAAAACATTTAAAATCTCGATATACTGTATGTTTTAACAGTTAATATAAACAGCTGTGTGACATTGTGCACCATTCGCCTTAACAGTCCATTAATACTTCTGCGCAGCCACATTCATCTATGACATCTGAATGCTTCAAAAATTATACAAGCGCTTTTGTTTTACATAGTACTTCACACAAACTTAAGGATTAACTTCAGCAAGTTTATGCATTTCAAGAAACTGTGCATTTTTTACCAAAAGCCTTTGAATTTAATTAGTAGCGTGAATAACCTGCAATTAGTGTATTTGCATATAGGCATAGCAGCACTCTTTGCAAATTATTGATTCAAAATTGCAAACCTTAGTACTATGAATACCATCCTGAATGTAACATCATTATTGTTGCTCATGAGCAGAAGGTCGTTAAGCAGATTATTTACTTTAACTACATTACTAACACCTGAAAATGTACATAATGTTCAGGCAATACTAGAAATCAATCAACAAGAGATATTACTATGGTAGAATGACAGAAACTGCAGACGTCTACCAAACATACAGGCTGGAAATCAAGTGAGAAACCTCATTCTGAATCTGTAGTAATTTTTAAATCTGTTGAAACAAGATATTGAACAGTTCTTGGGGAAGGTAGTATGCCGTAAAGCAGAAATTACAAAATTTGCATAGACAAAAACATTGAAGATAGAATTATAGAAATGTGAGCAACCAGGATTGTCACCAATACCAGTCCTTTGGTTTGAAGATAGAGATTGTAAGAACTGTATTTGTTAAGGGTTACGGAAGCACATACCTGAGATTATGTTCACAATGAAGGTGTTGTGTAGCAAGAATTGTCTCAAAAGGAATATGAGATATCAATTGTAAGAAGACTTATTAAACTCTACAGTTAAGGAAGAATATTAAAAAAACAACCGGCCAAAATACGGACTGTTCCAGAGTTAAACAAGTAAGGAGCAAACAGTTGCATTACTAGAAAAAATAATTTGTACAAATAGATACAACAGTTTGAATCCAATGTAAAATCACCCATTACATGCATTGTATAGTGTTAAGTTTATTAAACATGGATCAATCAGTTTAATATAATGCTTCTCTCCCATAGGTAAATATTTTTTTAGCTTATGAATGTTATGTTTGTTTTGGGACATTCATCTGTTAATGCTAATGAGCTAACTCCTTTGATTATCATGTTATAAGGTATACAGAAGTTCCAGAGATTTCAATCTACAATATGAATTTCTGCAGTTTAGAGTACATCCTGCCTCAGTGTGTTACTTATTAAGTGTCCTTGTATGCCATGACAGGAATATATAGTGTGCTCACAGTTTACAGATTATTTTTCTTATGTTGCCCTGACAGTTTATAGAACACTTTACTCCTTTAATTACCTTTGAGAAACACATTCACTTTGACTGTAGTGATAATTTTATTTTGAGATAAAAAATATACAGATATCAGATGGAATATATAATTTATCTTCAACCTCTAGTGATAATACATGCATTATTGCACAAAAATAATTTTAAAACACTCGTGGCAAATTTTGTGCAATTCTAGCACTAAATACTTTACATGTTGCTGTGGCCCTCATAGTATGTTTGGGTAGACCATAGCATACTAGTGTTCAGCTTTATAAGCATTTACAATTGATTTCTGATTTTGCTCTTGACATGTGCAGTTTGTATTCCATATTCCTAATTAAAAAGCTTTAATGTACTATATAGTAGGAAAATATGACATTAAGGCAAATCTTTCCAAATTTGAAGTGCTAAAAAGTATAAATGTTAAATTTATGTAAACACAGATGAGTTTAGTGTTTTATAAAAAAGGCTTTGTATTTATACAATTAAACATGCTAATATTGTTGAAATATTAATCAGCATACGGATGTGTACTAGGAAGGTGCATCTGTCATATTAAGTTTATAGGTCTGTAAGACTATATTAAGCAATTGGGGTCTATATTATATAAGTGAATGCAATGAATTGCGAACGCTATATAATCGACCCACAGTCCCCGAAAACCCAAAATGTTGAACAAACAGGAAAGAAATCGCTGATCCTTTAAAAAAAAAATCAAAACACAAAATAAAGTGGGGGGGATTCGCCCCCACCCCCACGCCAATGTGGGGGGGCTGTGCCCCTACACCCCCCTACTTAAATATACCAACTCCGAGATCACACTACAGTGGAGGAAATGGCAAAGTCCTTAAAATGGGCCATGGAAATCACTGTTCCATGCTTTTGGTATTTTGCTATTTCGCTTAATGACGTTCGACTAAAAAGCGTTCGCAATTCATTGCATTCGCTAAAATAATAGGGACCCAAACAACTGGTCATATTGACCATTAGGAGACTAGCCACTGAAATTTTCATTACTTCCTAAATCTACCCATATGTGAGATTGAATGGAGCTGAACTTACAGATTCCCATGCACTTTTCCAGGTTGTTTTAAAAAGAGGTAGAGAGCCACTTTGTTGATATTGCAAGGCAACTTATTCCATTGGTAGGGTATCATCTGAGAAAAGTATCTTCTTTGCCAATATATAGACTTAGATCCCTAGAGTGGGTATTGGTAGTTCTACCTGTTTTGTGAACATGTAAAAGGTTGAACAGAATGGGATAATTTACAAACTATTAGGCTAAGCAGAGTTTATCACACAGACAAAGTAAAGTAATAGGGCTTTGAGAAGGTTTCTGTGACATTAGGGGTCATAAATGAGATTTAGTTAGTGAGGATATATTTTTGTTTTTTGTACTTGGGCAATGTGCCTGAACAGATACATGCCGAAGGTGGTATTAGAGTCACTTATGGGCATGATCCCCAAGAAACCATAGTTCTTGGTGACTTCAATACCGACTGCCACTCCTGCTCCTCCAAACACCCCTCACCCCTATAAAATGATCTGGGTTTAAACAGACCATAACCTCTCCCACTAGGATAAACAAGCCAACCAACAGGGAAAGTATCCTAGACTGGATCCTAGTTAATAAGCAACCCAACTGTACACAGCTGGCACTCTCACTGATGACCTTAGCGACCACTTACTAACCTATATCATAAAGCATAAGGCAGGAAACCCTCACCAGACCAAATATAAAACACTTAGAAACAGGAAAAACTTTGACACTGCTATATTCCTAAATTAACTAAAAGCAGTTTACTAGTCAAAACTAAAAAATCTGCCATGAGAAGAGGCTATAGCTCACTTTAACACTAAATTCCTAAGTATCCTTGATTCCCATGCTCCAGCACCTACAATACAATCTAGATCAAACACAGCACCATGGCTCACAAAAGATATCAAATCTAAAATCAAAACTAGAAACAGAGCCTGGACCAGCTGGAGAACAACTAAAGCCCTACTTGACCATCTAAAATATCGTAAACTCAGGAATGATACAAGAAAATGCATTTTACTAGATAAAAAAAGCTTCTACCAAAATATCCTACAAAAACACCAAAACAACCCTGAAAAGTTCTGGGCAGGCTTAAATCAACTACTTCATCCAGGTCATTCTACCACCCCAACCCCGGCTAACCACACCCAGAGTTCACCAGAGACCATAGCTGGCAATTATAATAACTTTTTCACTGAAACAATTCAATCCCTAGCAAATCAACTAAACCCCACAAACTTAAACCACACCCCTAACCTACCCACTAATCACCTCCAATTTAGCTTCCAACCAATATCCACTAGTTTTATCAAAACACTTATAAAAAAACTAAAACCTACCACCCTTGCTGCTGACCTCTTCCCTGCAGAGTACCTACAAATAGCTGCAGATGCCATTGCATATCCCATATCTATCCTTATCAACAGAACCTTATCCGAAAGCGCTATCTCCTCCCTCTGGAAAATATCCCATGTCATCCCACTCCATAAAGGTGGTAGTTCTACAGACATATCCAACTATAGACCCACTGCCATTCGTTTCCCACTAGCCAAAATAATGGAGAAATGTGTACACAAGCAACTAATGCAATACCTTACACAGAATAACTTACTATCCAACTACCAGCATGGTTTCAGGCAATACCACAGTACCACCTCAGCCCTCCTTTCCTTTACTAATGCCATAAACCAAAACAGGAATGACAATAGGCTATCCTCCGCCCTCTTTCTTGACCTATCAAAAGCCTTTGAAATGGTCAACCATGAACTTCTCATTATTTCTCTAAAATCTATTTCCCTCAATAAACATAATCCAGTGGTTCCAGTCCTACCTGACTGGTAGATAACAGGCGGTACAATGGCAGGGCAAACTCTCCAGCCAGCTACCTCTCACACTTGGTGTCCCTCAAGGCTCCATACTAGGTCCACTACTCTTCTCTATTTTTACCAACAACCTTCACACTGCTATCCCTAAAGCTACCTGTTTTCAATATACAGATGATTCCACTTTGATCTGCTCAGCCACCTCCCCATCCGAACTGCAAATCCTAACCCAAAATACATTTAACACTATTGAGAACTGGCTCACCAACCAACTGCTACTGCTGAACCCCAGTAAAACTAAACTTTTACTCTTCACCCCCACTAGTAGATCTGCCACACTTTCATTCTCTGTCACATCTAACAATTGTACCACTATCTCCGCAGATCAACACACCAAACTTCTAGGGGTTATCATAGACAATAATCTCAAATTTGACCTACAGGTCAGCAAAACCATACAGACCATTAAGAAGAAGCTTGGATCACTGTATAGCAACAAAACATTTTTAACCCCACTGGCTAGGATTGCAATCATCCGGTCACACCTACTCTCTACTCTTTTATATGCCTTGCCTGTACTCTCAAACCTCAACAAATCCAAACTAGGTAAGCTGTCCCATAGCTACAACCATATTGCCAGATTCGCCACTGGCTCCATCTATAGAACTCACCACTGCCAGAACCTGAAACAACTAGAGTGGCTAGAACTGCCAAGCTTAATTCAATTCAATCAGCTCTTAATAGCACACAGAATTCTGTACCACCCTGAGGATACTCCCTCACTTATAAATATTATTAAGCCATATAGCAACCTGAGATCCCTACAGTCAGCCAACAAACTACTGGTCCAAACCCACAAAGCTAATAACTCTGCTGGAAAACCTGGAATTCGTTGCCAAACTATATAACCCTACAATCCTCCAAAAGTCTCTTCAAAAAAAAAAAACCTCAAACAGTATCTCAAAGTGAACTGGCTTTGCCCATGTACCAACCCTGATTAAGTTATAAACTGAAAGCATAATCTGTAAATATCATAAAATGCAACTATGTCACCAAGCTCTATATCCAATCTCTTGCTTTTAATTCTGTCTGTCCATGAGAATTGTGAGGGCCTACTAGGGAAAACTACAAAACCATTGTACATAATCACTTTGTTTTATATTTTCTAATGTTATCTGACTTCTTGTGTAATCTATGTAAGCTTTTCTATTTGGAGATTTTCTCCCCGGGCCTCCGCTGAAAATGGACATGTATCCAGTTGGACTATCCCAGTAAACAAATGTAAAATAAAATAAATAAATAAAATAAATGATAGCGGAGATGCAAAGTAGAAGAATAATGTGTTTGGATCTGTATGATATGCCTTTAGTAATTAGTTGAGTTAAGTAGAAGGATTTTCTAATGATAGTTGTTATGTGATAGCCAAAGGAACCTTTATTGCTTATGAATGTGTTTGAATCTCTAAAGATGGTCTATATTTTGGGGAGAGTATCATTTATGAGATATGCACAGGGATGTTCTTGTTTCCAGAGGAGAACAGTATTTGCATTTTTTTCATTAAGGTTAAAACCATGGTTTTAGTAACAAGTGTCTATGTGTGATAGGCCCTTCTGGAGAATATGACTGCCATCCAGTGAGCTGATGAAAGCTTCATGCTTGCAGTTGCCAGTAAACACTTTTTCAGTCACAGACCATTTACATTGAATTGGCCATCAGTGAAGAATATGCTGGAGTGGAGCGGCTGCAAAACAGATCCCTGATAGGACAGAGCCAGTCTGTAAAATGACTCGTCTCCAAAACAAAGACCCATTATGCTGATACTAACCCCCAGAAAGACCCACTACCCTGATACTACTGCATCCCATATCTGGGTTATTAAGATATAATACTGTCATATGCTGGGTATCATTGGTTAGGCTTGTAAAGGTTCTTGTGTCATTAGTCTAATGATCACCTATGAACCTATGACTGCCACTCTTGGCATGCCTTTAAAATGAGAGTGTGCCACCAACCCTCACTGTATGAGTCCTGTCTGTGAAGCAGTTTGCTATGTAATGAGTAACATGGGGTTTAATATTTAATTGGGTCAGTCTCAATAATTCTGGTGTTTAGGATAGCATCAAAACTCTTGAATAAATCCAAGTAGACAGTGTTAACTAATTTGTTATTATCCAGTGCTTCTGTGACTTTTTCAAAGAAATCTATCAGATTTAAAAGGTAAAACCTAATTTTCACAAAGTCATATTGAATATCATTGTTTATGAGCTCCACAGTGATATGTTTCATCATTTTGCAAAGAATGCTGGTAAGACTTAATGGTCTATAGTTTCCTGGGTCATTGATAGTACCACCCTTGTAGAGGGCTACCATAATAGCTATCTTCCAGGCCTTGGGTACATAAACCAAGGAGTGGATGAGACTGAATAGTTTTAAGAGGGAAATAATAAGGCAGTGTTAATGCGTTTATATGCTAAGTAGGACAGACTGGTATGTTGTCTAGGACCATGAAACTAATATTTCTGATTTTCGAAAGGGCTTTTTAGACTATAGTGTGAAGATAGACAGGGAGGGCATACATTGGAGAGATTTGAAAAAAATGTATCTACTACTAGTATGTTGGCAATGTCTCTCCCACAGTCAGAATAATTGGTAATCTTGGAGATCAACTTGGTGCAGTGCTGAATATTGTTTCTATGATTCCTGACATAGCTAAAGAAGGTTTTTGTTTATCTCTTGATGATCAAACCTGCAATACCAAGTAAAAGCTGGTATTGCATTTGCGGTCGCACCTGAACACTGTAGCACTCAGTGAGTGGTCTAAACTATAGCAGTTTGCTACAGTTTGAAAGTAAACAAAAATCTCTGAGCACTGTAGCACTCTGATAAGCAGGGTATAAACTGTAACACCTGGTTGCTACATATTTAGCAAGCAGTTTGCTACAGTTTAAAAGAAGAAATTATATTTTTAAATGCAAGGAAGGAGGGTCTCAGGAACAGAAACAGGCTGGGGCAGGAAAGGGAGGTGTGCCACTGGATAGAATGGTCTTTTTTGTCTCTTCACTAGAACAGCTGAGAGAGGCATGGATCTGAATATAAATGTTTCTCCTGAGTAGAAGTGTACACATTCAGTCCTACCTGAAACTACAGATGCGTACACACACACACACACACACACACACACACACACACACACACACACACACACACACACACACACACAGTCATGATAGTCAGTCACTGCTGTATTCAAACACCTGCCTACCAAATTATACAATCTAGAGTACATTGTATCAACTGCAAGTGCAACAGGGGAAGCGTTACTTCGGATGTGGGATAATATACACTTGGAAGGATTACCACATTGGTGAGTTTCAGGGAAGCTAGCATGCATTACAGATTTGGTAAAAAAGCATGTCTCTTGACAAGCAGAAGGAACAGCAATGTGTTGATCACAAGTAATTATATACTACTCAGATAACTTATTTATCCTGTCATGCATGTACATTACGGCAGTGTGAGTATCATGTAGCTGTATGGTGAATTTATGACCATTGCACTACGGAAACAGCAGACTGACAAACAAGCATTTCTGAATGTTCATCTCAGAATTATTGCATGCAAATGTTAATAATTTATGCTGATATTTTCAGTATTTCCTCATACATGGACAACGTGCAATGTAAACACAGACAGGTCAAAAATATGACAACACATTTCTTAATATCACAGAGGAAGTAGGTGTGGAAATGTCCCACATCATTGTACATCATTTGCAGGTCTAAATGTGTTGGAATGCTGGCATAATTTTACATAATGAAGTGTTCAGTCAGCATCACAGCTAATTCCACATGTCTTGAATACAACATTCCATTACAACATGCAGAAATAATACAAGCCATTTGCATTACTTTCTTTTTCAAAATTGCTCCCTGAAGCATACCACTGCCAGACTCATTTGTCCAGCTGATAACCATGTAATTGCTCACACAGAATGATATTCTGAGGTTTTGAACCTGGAATGAGAATTAACAGTAGTATGTGGTGCTCCATGCCAACCATCAGGCAAATAAAGAGGACAGACATAGAAGCAGTTCTGATGCTGGTCCAATTCGGAACAGATGTGAGAGGCATGTTGTACTGCTTCTAATGCAATTGTATGTGTTTGCGTGACATAACTGAGTAATACTGTGACTACATGATAACAGCCGGATCCCACTTGTTCCAGCGAATTTACATTTCATGGAAATGTAAATTTGCGAACTGACTTACGCGAAAGTGCATTTTTTTGAAAATGCACTTTCATGTAAGAGCAGAATTAAAAAAAAAAAAAAAAAAGAAATGAAATAAAAGCATGCAGACTGCATGTTACTTTCGTTGTACATCAAAGTTTAATGTTGATGTACAACTAAACAATTGCTGAGTTCGTTGAACAGTGGGGATAAGGGAATATTCCCTTTTCCCCACTGTAGTGCGATCTCGGAGTGAGAATATTAAAGTAGGGGGTGTGGGGGACACAGCCCCTACATGGGGGTGCAGGGGGGCTTGCCTCCCTGCTTAGTTGTGTTTAGTGTCTGTGTGTTTTTTTTTTTTTGGTTTAGGTTTTAGTTTTTTTTAAATGAAAGTGCATTTTTGAAAAAATGCACTTTCATGTAAGTGAGTTTGCAAATTTACGTTTCGATGAAATGTAAATTCGCTCGATCAAAGTAGAACCAATAACAGCCATGTAGGTGTCATAATTAAAATGCTACAAAACATTCATAGAAATGCAACTTAACTCATCCTATCACCTTATGTGTGTATAGTAGCAATATATTTCAGATGTGCCTAGTGTACTACACTTGATAGCACATACACCCTCGGATTTACTATTCCTTGCTTAGCACTACACAGAGGCGGCCATTTAGGAGCAGGACGGCAGCGCGCCATGCATAGTAATGAGATGTGCTGCCTTAGCTCCTAATCTTACATGGAATGTGTAAGAGTGCAGGGGGCGTGTCTGAGAGCAGAGCTCTCAGAATATACACACCCCCACAATAAAGAACAGCAGAAAGGGGAAGAAATGTGCGAGACCGCTCACAGGTGTCCACATACCCCCACCAACATACCCCCTCATGTAAAACAGCAAGTAGTCATCAATAAAATGAACAAACCCTTTATTTTTTTATATTAAAATCTGAGTAAAGCTGACTGTAGGTGCACGGGTGTGCCCATCGCTTAGCTACGGTTAATGCAGCTTAAATGGCTGAAGAGGATAACAAGGAAGATATATGCAAATGAAACAACCTAGCAATAGTGTAGTGGGCACAGCATTCACCTTATGAGCAGGCACTCCTGGTTCGAGTCCCACTATAGCATATTCCATTTTCCATGGCAAAGCACATTATGACTAATATTTATGTTGCATAACTTACTAAATAACACATTTTTATGAACTGGAGTACTGCAGTAAATCCACATGTGAGGTGTCAGTGTCATAATGAATAAAGCAGTAGTAAGCAGGTTTAAGCACCAATAAGCAGTTGTAAGCCTATGTAAGCACTAGTAAGTGAGCTTAAGCCTGTTTGTGCAGCGGTAAGCAATGGGCACACAGGCTAAGCAATTCTAAAGCTAACTCTCTGTAAGCATATGTAACTGGAGGTTAGCATTGCTTACCATTGCGCCAACCCACACAAACCCACTTACAACTGCTCAAAAGTGCCTTAATCACTCTGTATCCAATGGTCCTTGTTCTGCCCATTAACAAAATAAACAGCTATGTAGGTCATGAACGAAATACACCACAGTCACAGTAGTTAACCACCAAGCCATCACAGAAGTACAAAAGAGTGAGGCATCAGCAAACAAGTCTTCATCATAGTAAAACCAAACTGAACCTGTGAAAGGAATCAGTATACAGACACATGTGCCTTAACCCACTACATAACATAAATATGAGAACTGGAATAACGCAGTAAGCCCAGACGTCAGGTGTAATTGTAACAGAATGTCGAAGTCCCCAATAAAACACAAGGACCCCATACAGTGTATGTACACATGAAAAATGGATACCAGGCATACATATAAGGTGTAATGAATAATAACTCAATGCCAAAAAAGAATTATAATGCAAACTGTAATGTAAGCAATGCTAAGCATTGCACAGGCCAGCTTAGGAGGTGTAAGCAATGTGTAGGCCAGCTAACTCAATGTGCTTAGTGTTATACCCCTTTAAACAATGTCAACCCTAGGTAAGCAGGTTTGCCCATAGCCTAGCCTTTTCAAAACTGACCAATCACGGAAAGGTGCAGGAAATCAGCCCTACTTAAACCCAAGAGGCAGGAATACATCTCATAACTGGTTGTAGCTTCCCCTTGCAGGCACAATGGCAGTAAGGGGAGAAGGTGTGCGCTTTCGAGCACAGCACTGGTCCATCCAGGAGTCCAGAGTCATGGCAGGACTCTTTGTCAAAAATCATGATCAGAGACTGCTGCAGGGCCAGTACCAGTGCTCCCAATAGAAGGGAGAGGCCTGGGTCCATCTCGACCATGACCTCACCAGTGCCACTGGCATATCCCAAACTGGTGAGCAGGTCAGGCATCACTATGCCGACCTGAAGCGGCATAAGGGGGACCACTTGGAGGAGTGGCTCCAAGAGGCTGGAGTGGCAGGGGATGTTCCAGTTGTGTGTAAGTATCACCCCACTATATGTGTAATAATTGCTAGCTCAGGTATATCATGGAAAGATATGGCTAAATATTCCTCTTATGTTCCCCACAGCTGCAATGGAGTGGGCCGTGAACCAGGAGGCCGACGTCAGTCACCTGGTGAGTTTGCAACGTGAGACAGGTCAGTAATACTCATGCATTTACTGCCATAGGAAATAAAACTAAAAGTAGTAGTAAATCAGTTGCCTGTATAAAACCTGTATTGTTCAAGGCAAGTGCTGCATACACTGGAGAATATGGCAGGAAGAGTCTCATATAGTATGTATATAAATAAAAGCGTAACAGCCTGACAATAAAGGTCTAACTTCTGGACTGCATGTGTATACTCTGGTATCATATGGTAATGTAGATTTGCAATCATGTAATAGTGCTGTTGTATTAAGCACTGTTACCCACACCGTACACCATAAATTGAATGTGTAAGAATGCCTGTATATGACTGGTGTCATCCCCAGAGGTCATTTAGCACATCTGAGAGACAGAAAACAGGAAAAATGCAGACAACAAAACCCAAATAGCACATGCAACTAAGAAGTGAACTGTTGTTTTATTTAGCACACACAGCCATGGTTCAAATCCTGGGAGTGGTAGTAGTCTGCATACAGAATCATACCCCACAACTGTACAGATACGTCTAGAATTTTCAGTAAAGTGGCCCATATCTGTTGCCTATCAACCTGTCCCCCTGGGAAATCAGTGGTATGACCCCAGACGTATAGGCAGCAAACAGGAAATACAACTGATTGACACACATCTATGAGAACAAAGCTGGCACACTAGCAACTCCCCAAAACATTATGAGACTAAGAAGCCACGTATGTCCCATATACACCGCAACTTGTCAAGCTGTGGCCAGAGTGTGTACAGTAACAGAGTGAGATGCATGTACATAATAGTAATGTGGAATCTGCTACTGTGTGTGGGAACTTTCAGGTAGTGCTAACAAACAATTCCCCATAGGTCTGCCAGATACCAACACTGTGCCCAGAAATACAATAATGACACCCTGTTCTGGTACTGTTTACATTAGTAGTGTATGGCATTGTGACTGATGCAGTTGCTCTGAATAATGAGTATCACACATCACTGTCACCCACACTGTCCAACAACATATAACTGTCTAGGAAATCTGTATAAGAGTGTTGTAATACAAGGTCAGAATGCAAAAGCACAGGGGATTAATAAGACAGAAAGCAGATAGGAGATATACAGCAATATCTATATAGCAGACACGACTGTGATGGAAAGTGTTTAAGTTGTAGCAGATACAGTCATGGTCTGAATTCTGGGAGTGGATGTAGGCTGCATACAGAATCATACCCCACAACTGTACAGATGAGGTCCGAATGTCCAGTATATTGGCCCATATCTGCTGGCTGTCCTCCTATCCCTCTGGTTAGTCTATGGGATGATCCTAGATGTTTAGCCAAAAAACAGGGAATACAAGTGATTGTCAAACATTTATGAGAACAAACCTGTCACTGTAGCAATCCCTGAAACTGTTAGGAGAGTAATATTTCAACTCTGTCCTATCTCCACTCCCATGTTGTCAAGCTGTGACCGGATTGTGTAGAGTAACAGAGCGAGATGTATGTGCATAATACAAATGTGTAATCTGGAAGTTTGTGTGGCAACAGTCAGGTAGTGGTAACAAACATTGCTCCCACAGATATGTCGGATACAAACATTGTGCTGAGAAATAAAGACCATTATAACCTGTACTGGTATTGTTCACTCTGGTATTGTAGGGAATTGTGAGTGTTGCAGTTTCTCTGAATAATAAAGTATCACTGATCACTGTCACCCACACTATGCTACATAATATAACTGTGTAGGAAAGCATGTATATGTGTGTGTCAGGTCACTAAAGGTGGAAGAGGGCAATATGCTAGATATGCCCCTGCACACCAGCATGTGGTCAACACATGGATAGAGTCTGTGCAGAAAGAGTTGGATAGCAATGTGTACAACATAACACAGAATCTGGGAGTATGTGTAGAAACAGTTAGTTAGTGTTAACAAACATTCCCTCCACAAGTATACCAGGTAAGAGGTGTATACTGCAGGTAAAACTAGTTCATGTGTAATGATGACAACAGCCATATCACTGTCCAAACTGAGGCTATAGGGTAGTGTAGTAAGACTTGTAAGGTACAGATAACAGCACTGACTAGGAAAGTAATGTGGACTACAGGAATATACAAGTTGTTAATTGACATCTATCTCTCCCCCACACCTCTCCAACAATAATCAACATACCCACCCCAACTGGTATGTAATGACACCTATGTTCTGATAATGTCCAATTGTTTGATAAATATTTTAATTGTTCCCATGAATGTGCCATATTGAATCATTCCAACATTGGTGGCATGGTGCCATCAATGTACCTGCATGCTGTTCTTATTACCACTGTGGTCCCATATATGCATGTGTTCTGTTTGTTATGCAACTGTTCCAAATCTGGTGTATGGGTTAATGGGAATATCTATGCATGCTGTTATACCTAACCCTGGAATGTGTTGACTATTACTAACCCACATATGATGATGAAATCTAAACACTATAGCACGCTTGGGAAGGCCGGTCCCAGTGGACCCACCTGTCACACCTCAGCTGGCCGTGGCACCGGACACCAGCATGTCTGGGGCCCAACCCGGGACCTCCCAGTCCATTGGTTGTGCACCACCTTCATGTGGAACTGCCTCAGGGGATGGGCCTTGCCTCCTGGGAGCAGGTGCGGACAGACACCTGCCACCCCGTTGCCAGGTCTGGGTTGTGGTGCATAGAGAGATCAACCAGCAGCTTGGGATCTTCTACACCAGCTCGAGGGCTGCATGTCACAACTAGAGCATCAGTCTGGCTCTGTGACTCAGCCCCCAGCACAGCCACCATCGGGGATGTGAAGGTGCAGTGGTGACTACCCATGGGTGGGAACCTCAGTCCCATTGTTTCCACTAGGGAGCTCATGGGCTTCTGATTTAACAACACCCCTCCCCATCGAGGTATTTATCCCCCACATGTGTCATATACTGTCCCTGTATGCATCTTGTTTGTCTTGCCTGTTAACCTACCCAACCTACCTCCCCAAATATACCTACTACCCCTCCCCAACATCCCACTCTCACCTGAAAAAAAAAAGAAGAGCAATCTGTTCCCACAAAAAAGTCTCGCCCCATACATAGCTGTCGATTTTGCACATGTGTGCACTGGACACATGTAATCTGGTCTAATTGGCATCACAACTTATTATTGTTGTCCTCACCCCCTCCCAGGGGTTTGAGTGCCCAAATCTACCTCCAAATTCAGAATATATGCACAGCTGTTGCTGTAGAAGAAATGGGCAGCTATGGACCTTCCCTACAATCTTTGTGCACATTCCTGGCTAATTTACTTATAGCCTTACCATCTTTGTGCCCTTTTTTTCACCACTTTCCTATCAACCCCTTTTTCTTTTCTTTTAAAGAAATTAGCATGGGGGTAAGTGGCAGTAAGCACTTTTAAGCAGCAGTAAGCAGGTTTCAGCCTTTTTGCATGGGGGTAAGCAATGCCTACACTGGTTAAGCAGTTTAGAAGCTAACTGAGTATAAGAAACTGTAACTGGAAGTTAGCAGTGCTTACCTCCTTGCAAACCCACGCAAACCCACTTACAACTGCTCAAAAGTGCCTTAATCACACTGTATCCAAAGGCGCTTGTTCTGCCCAGCAACAAAATAACCAGCCTCTGCAAGGTACGAACCCAGGATGCTGCACACCATAGACAAAGTGACTTACCACTAAGCCATGTCAGATAGACATACTCCTGATGTATTCACAAACATATCATCCAGCCCAGTCAGTCAACAATACAGAGAAAGTATTCCAACATTTAGATGTATGTGTATGTGTAAATATATTAATATCTAAACAGATACAACATATCTATGTATGTATGTATGTGTATATATATATATATATATATATATATATATATATATATATATATATATATAGATATATGCATATACATATATATGTGTATATATATATATATATATATATATATATATATATATATATATATATATATATATATATATATGTGTGTGTATATGTATAAACATATATACATGCAAATGCCTACATCTATAGATATATATATATATGCCTACATCTATATGTCTAAATATATACAGCAAGTTACATATATGTAAGCAGATATATATATATATATATATATATATATATATATATATATATATATATATATATATATATATGTAGGTAGATACAGACATAGTTATATTTATGTAAGCAAATACATATAACTATATAGGTATATATGGACATACATCTGTGCATAACAATGGGAACATTACTACAATATATATGTCCACATGCACCGTTAATGGGGTTGAGAGGCTCCAAACACTAAATGCCTTGTACAAGTAGGTCTATCCCCCCCCACAGCCAAGCACGTCTGCCCTGAAGATCCCATAACCAGGACCTGACACGACATGGGCACAAGATGTTAACAGTACTACATCCCATCTGTATGATGTCAGGCTGTTATTGGTAACATATCATACAGTACAGCCTGGCTCCCATAGTTAATGTACAATGTGGAAGCTATTAACATCCCCAGGATACATATACACAGACACATATATGCAGATACGGATATATATATATATATATATATATATATATATATATATATATATATATATGTGTGTGTGTGTGTGTGTGTGTGTGTGTGACTACTCATACACACGCATAGATATGTACAGTAAGATACATATGTAGAAGGTGCACACAGTATGGAACAGCCACTATGCCTACAGTTAACACCTTAACAACTGGACACTGTATGAGCCACCTGTACAAATGACAATCGTTGCCTGCAACATATACCCACAGAGAGGTCATAGCATATAACACCACACACAATTTGCATAAATGGAAAACTTTATTTGTGTACTATTACAGTTTTATATGCCATGTCATATAACTGTTCAGACACTGACATCCATATAAACAGAGTAATGCAACTTTGATACAGTTATACTAATACAGTAGTCTGGAAAGGTTCACAAATATTGCTGTCCAGACCAAGCCCTTCAAATAATACAATAGTGAAAACAGAATGGGCCACAGGATACCAAACAGTCAACAGTAAGTAATGTAGGTGAATAGCTCAGCAGCCTCTATCTACAATCTGTACACAATCACTAGCTGCTAAAGACTTCAGTTGACACAATGGGATGTAACTATTACATATCAAGGCATAACTGATGCCATCACAAGCACACTGACAAACAGAACAGTCTGTATGGCAGGAGGAAGTAGGCCTGCATTAAGCTAATATATGTAACTAATTTAAATATAGGTGAATTGTATGGTACTGTACATCCAGATACCTTAAGTCAGCTTACCCCTGATACTCCCACATTTTTGTAAAAGCCTAGGTCATTTATGGTGCATCCCCCGCTCAGACTCAATAATACAGGGCCATATAGCACTGTTACATACACTGGCCTCTGGAGTGCATAAGGGCACACATGCAGTGTGTAGGTGAAGCCCACACATATATGGCCCCAGCCCCACCGTATGTGTGAGGGATACAACAGCAGTGGACTGATGGCCGGAATGGCAGTGTGATATACTCACAGCCCACTGCAGAACAATCCCTGACAGCATGTCATACATGCAAAGCTTGGCATGTAGGTGGAGGTCAGAGGCTGGATGGAACACAGGCCCATATGTGAAAACCTGTTGCCATACACTAAGCAGGTTGCTGGTGTTACAGGATAGTCTGCAACGTACCTTTAGTCAGGGATTTGAGGTTAGAAACATAAATTGATGTAGCCGTGTACTGATAGCAATCAACGCACACACTGCCAGTGAAATATCTGATACAGGACCTGTGTGGTGGACAGACAAAACATGATAGGCACACCTCTGGCCATCAAGGGGATAGGCCCACAGTTGAGCACTATGCAGACAGACTGCATTCCAAGGTAAACTAGTATGTACACACAAACCCCGTAACACCAGTGCTATACAAAGCATAATACAGCTCTACTCATACTCTGTCTGTAGTTCTTGAAACTCCTAGAAATATGTAGCTGGCCTGAGTGTGCAGGTTCTCCTGTAAGAGGTGTTGCTATTTGCTCTCTGTAATACTGATGCCCACACACAGGAAGGATGTTCATCACACAGGAAAGGTAAAGGGACCACGCCCACATGATGTAGGGATTTATAGTAGGTGGTTGCCATGACAGTGGTAGTTGGAAGTACTACACAGCAAGCTGCATGCAGTTAGCACGTGGAGGACACTGATTGGTGCAGAGGCCATCACCTGATCATGTGCATCACCTTTGAAAGCCATGCTGCAATCTATTCAAAGCAGCTCATTCCATTTACAGGAGAGAGAGAGAGAGAGAGAGATAAAGAGAAAGAAAGAAAAAAACTTCAAAAAACAAAAGCCTAAGGCAAAGGCATTTATTCAGCATTCATTCAAGACATCATTCCCACAACAGGTATGTGAAGTATATATACATGTAATAAAATGTGGTACCTTGTCCAAAATAATGGGATAGATGATGTCAAATTATTTATATGTGCCATCAGGTGTTGTTGTGATGATGATCAACTGAACAACTGCTATGGACAATAGTGTCTGTCCCTGTGGGTAGTGGGCCATAGCCATCAACTGTGCAGGTCAGCACTGACTGACAAGATGTAAGCCATCATAGTGTGTGTTGTGTAATGGGAAATATGTATATTACGTGGCCAATAGTTGGTGGTGGATGTAATGCCATTATGATGGACATGTGGGACCCACAATCCACCACAGGCAGGATACTCAGGTTAATCTGTAATGTAGCATGCCAGAATGTCATAGGTGTGTAATAGGGTTACCTGCAATCGGGTCCTGCATATACCCCCATAATGTCAGGCTGTGTCCATATGTGGCACCTGTCTGTGTTGTAGTAAGGCAGAACAGTGCAGCTGTGCAGGAAGGTGTTGTGAGATTGTGGAGCTGATGTCTGAATGTACCCCACATATAGGTATACATATGTGTACATATGTCACATATATAATATATAAAGAAATCTATGTATATCAGCATGTATGTCCACAAATATACAGATACCCATGTGTAGACATATATATGTGCACATATATACATCACATATATCTACACATATATAGATATATACCTGTATGCACATGTCTACATAAATACAACCACACACACAAACATATATGTCTGTAAAGACATGTCCCCTATATTACTACCACAGTGATGGGTGCTATGTGTGAGACACCAACAAACATAGCAATACACACAGATATCCACAGCTGGCAGTGTGTGCAACATGGATGGGTATGTCACATTTTAGTCCCTTGTTGGGAACACATTGCCCCTGTCTGGAAGTATGGCAGGTACACTTGTGGAGGTGGTCAGGGTTGGTAGATATAGAGGACAGTTTACAGGGGTGGTATGTGCCACATGTAGTGGGTAATCCCCCTGGATGGTATGTGTGGTCTGTGATGTGAATGCCCCATGGGCCCCAATATCGGCACAATGGGAACAAGCTTCCCACCCACTGCTACTCACAGCAGCAGCCCATGTCCTGAAGGTGCCTGGTCTGGAGGCTGAGCAGGAGGAGCATGTTGGCCCTGTGAATGTGTACTGGGTGCCTCAGACTGATGTAGCACATCCCACATGTGTCCGTGGAGCCAGGTATGGAACAGACCCTAGACCTGACCTCAGGGGACAGGAACATGTCTGTGTGTGCCCCGAGGGGGGAGACAACATCCCCTGGGTTGGTTCCACCTGGTGGTTCTGCTGGACCAGTACATGAGGAGGCCCCAGGTTGGGACACACTTGTGATGCGGCCAGGTATCATGGGCAGATGGGTTTGGAGAGGTGGTTCTGCTGGCAAATAGAACATATACCTGTTATTGTGTCACTGTTATAGAACATATGTTGGCCATAATAGTCTGCACAATCCCAGTACATGTCCAACAGCATGCATAGATATCCCCAATAACACAGAATGTCAGATGTGCAGCAATCCCAAAGCAGCCCTACCACTGACATATATGGAACCATAGTGGTCCTGACAATAGCATGCAGGTGAATAGCCTGTAACAGGCCAGCAAAGATAGAGTCCACACAGGGGGCATGGCTGCAATCACATAGCAGAACGTGTGGTACAATACAATATCTGTCCCACTGGTAGGTAAGCTGTAGCCATACCTAATGAGTAGTGTGTACAGTTTGTTGAAGCTGATATGATAGGGGGTGACAGAGATGTGTATTACGAACTGTGGTAACCTTGCTGTATGAGTTGCTCAGACCTGTTTCCATCTTTGAATCTTTCAGCCAAGATGTCACATGCACATTTGTCCACATATTCACAAGCAGAAAATAATGGGGTGATATCACACTTGATCCAGCACTACCCAGTGCTGTTTGGCAGGGCTGCACATGAGCAGCAGGAGTGGACCACCCTGTGGAATGACTTAGTCCACAGGGTCAATGATGTTGGACTGTACAACCGCAGTTATGATCAGGTCCGGCATCATTGTACTGACCTGTTTCGCAATGCCTGTCGGTGTGCTGCTGCAGTCCGGGGGGACCATCTCTCCACAGGGGTGGGCCATGCTATCCATTCCCCCCCGACATGTGCTGAGAAGCTCCAGGACAGCCTCGTGGCACCTGCCCATCCGGCCAGCCATCAACCACCAGACACCTTTGTGAAGGTGGGTGTCAACCACACCAGCCGAGGAGCATGCAGGTAAGAACACAGGGCACATCAGTAGACCACTGTTGTGTATACATCTGCATTGGTACAGGTAGATTATGCATGTCTGACATGTCATAGATATATTGTGTTGCTGCATTGTAGTGATAAACACATTTCCAGATGTGGTAGTATCGTGGGAATGTACCATTGATGTATTGAAATACTGCACCCACCCTGTAGCACTGCTATAGGTGTGGCCACTGACATTGCATCTTTCACCCTCTTATGTAGATCCTTCCAGGATACCACAGTAGGGACATGTTCAGAACAACACCCATATACAGTGCAACACCAGTGTATATACCTGTAGGACAATGGCAACTGGTGCAGAGATACACTATGGCATAAGGCATTACAGTAGTCCACATTATCAGCTGGGTCTAGGCTGCAACATGTGGTGTTCAGTGTATGAGACACTGCAAAGTGACACACGTGTAGGGCTTACTTGTCATGCATGTGTGTAAAGGCTGAAGGAGGAGGGGTTCAGCATGACACATCAGTGCACTGCAGCAGGGACCCTAAGGATGCTAGGAATGGCTCTATCTGCACATAGTCAGTTTCATGATCTGTGGCAGCCTTAACACCACCCACACAGCAATAGTGACAGTAGTGTGTGAACACCATGGGATGTGCACATGAGTGGACCTTGCAATCATGCAGAATAGGGGGACATGTGTAGGGCAGACTGAACATACACTGACAAATGCAGATGGCCCACACTGGTATACTCCTGCCAGTAGTAGTGACTGCTGTAGTACACACAACAAGAGGTGCAATAAACCATCATGATAAGAGTATTCACACATATGCCCACACGGTGTGTATGCATTGTGGTCAGCAGCCGCACACCTAACACAATCTGTAGACATTGCATGTGAAAGTACAGGACATATGTCGCATATCATGCTCATGTACTGCTAAGATATGCGGTGATGTGGTCCCATGGCAGATCAAGGATGTGTGTGTCATATCAATAAAGGTGTGTACACTCCCTATAGCTACGGTATGCTCTGATGGTTGTCAGTGTAAGAGTACTGGAGTGGTCATACATGGTCTGTTGATGTTGAAAGCTGTAAATTAGGTATCAGGCATTCAACAATGACAACCGTCCACATATCATCCTAGGTATGTGTTGCTGAAAAACATAGGGGCTATGGGAAGTAAAGCTGACATAACTCTTATGTAGATCCTTCCAGGATACCACCAAGGCAGCAGCCTGTAGCTGGTGAGTATGTTTTATGTAGATGCTTGCCAACACACCAGGCATGTAATGGCGATGATATAGTCCATGCACACATCTAACACACCTACCCTGAATGCATGCTGTACATGTGCATGTATTGCTGCTGTGAAATGCATGGTCTCACAGGGATGACCATGATGGGGTATTGGAAGGGTATGTCAGACACCTGCATGATAACTAACATCTTGCCATTGCGGAATGTGTCCACAGGGAGTAACATACGTTTGGTAGACATGGCCTACAGGAGGGACATGTTCGGAACAACACCCATATACAGTGCAACACCAGTGTATATACCTGTAGGACAATGGCAACTGGTGCAGAGATACACTATGACATAAGGCATTACAGTAGTCCACATTATCAGCTGGGTCTAGGCTGCAACATGTGGTGTTTAGTGTATGAGACACTGCAAAGTGATACACATGTAGGGCTTACTTGTCATGCATGTGAGTAAAGGCTGAAGGAGAAGTTCAGCATGACACATCAGTGCAGTGCAGCAGGGACCCTAAGGATGCTAGGAATGGCTCTATCTGCACATAGCCAGTTTCATGATCTGTGGCAGCTTTAACACTACCCACACAGCAATAGTGACAGCAGTGTGTGAACACCATGGGATGTGCACATGAGTGGACCTTGCAATCATGCAGAATAGGGGGACATGTGTAGGGCAGACTGAACATACACTGGCAAATGCAGATGGCCCACACTGGTATACTCCTGCCAGGAGTAGTGACTGCTGTAGTACACACAACAAGAGGTGCAATAAACCATCATGATAAGAGTATCCACACATATGCCCACACGGTGTGTATGCATTGTGGTCAGCAGCCGCACACCTAACACAATCTGTAGACACTGCATGTGAAAGTACAGGACATATGTCACATATCATGCTCGTGTACTGCTAAAATATGCGGTGATGTGGTCCCATGGCAGATCAAGGATGTGTGTGTCATGTCAATAAAGGTGTGTACACCCCCCATAGCTATGGTATGCTCTGATGGTTGTCAGTGTAAGAGTACTGGAGTGGTCATACATGGTCTGTTGATGTTGAAAGCTGTAAATTAGGCATCAGGCATTCAACAATGACAACTGTTCACATATCATCCCAGGTATGTGTTGCTGAAAAACATAGGGGTTATGGGAAGTAAAGCTGACATGACTGACACAGTACTACACATTCTGCAATGGGTTGTACACCTGTGAGTTGTGGTGCACAGTACATGGCCGGGTGCAGAGCAGGTGCACAACAATAGTTGTACATGGGTGCAATGGTATCCAGGGGAAGGGGCATCACCTAGTGACATAGCACATGCATCACACACATGTATACTGTTGCTAGCATGGATTGACTATAACTGAACTGCATGCTGTTCTGTATCATATGTTCTGCATGTTGACAGATGGGTAATAAGATGACTTTGTGTGCTATCATTGTGCAACCTCACGTGTGTGTGTGTGTGTGTGTGTGTGTGTGTGTGTGTGTGTGTGTGTGTGTGTGTGTGTGTGTGTGTGTGTGCATCCTAGTAGTCAGTTAGTTTGTCTGCAGGGTCACTCTGGTGAAGTGGAGGGAGGCAGGTGCATGTAGGATGCATGTGTGCATGTGTGTGTTTGGGTGGGTGGCCATATATGCACATGTGTGGTTGTGGGGTGTTCGTATAGCTGTCCCTGCCTTTGGGACTGTGGAGTGCATGGACATGGACTGCCACATTACACACCAGAAATACCTGTCATGTGTGTAACCACAGGACAGCAAATAGTATAATATGGTCTATAGCATGGAACAGGCATCCAGAGGGAAGGTAGACAGCAGGTACACCCTTATTATCACAGTCAGCAGAGAGGTCATCTACAACCCACGTATGCAGCACTACAGATGCATTGGAGAAGTACTAGTCAACACCAGGGGGTGTATCCAAATATTACAGTTGTCACATGATAGGCTGAAGGAGCAGCATATCTGGCATGTACTGAGCATTACATACACATGACACACCAGTGCAAGATATTATTGACACAACATAGTAGTCCACACATATAGGGGCCATGCACATCATGTCAGGACATACAGAGGGTGCATACCGAATGACAGCAGTGAGGCCATATAAAACTGCTACACACAGGTCAGGCAGGTAAAGTATCAACAGACCTTGTGTTGTGGCCACTTGTGTGGGCATTTAGGGGACTGAGATGTTAACGAGTGGTATCAATGTGTGTATGTTAACAAGTGTGATGCAGGATGGGGTAACACATGGACATATATGTGGGACTGTCTGTAAAGCCAAGGACAGGCAGGTATTACGGAGGTGTGTGTGTGTGTGTGTGTGTGTGTGTGTGTGTGTGTGTGTGTGTGTGTTTGTGTTAGGCAATGCTGCACAGGTTTGAAAGTGCATTTATTGCTTTCCCCCACAGGTGGTGAGGTGGGTCATGGATCCTCCTGCATGCAAACTGATGTTGGTGTCCATACAGACACCAAAGATGATAATAGTACTGTTGAGGCACAGATGGGGTTGTCAGTGGCCCACACTGTGCCAACATTTGCCATCCCCCTTTTAGCCACCCCAACCCTGCACACAGTTTCAGTGCCTACACATACCCCAGCACCAGTGGCCATAGCGGAGGAACAGCTGGAGTTTGGTGACAGCGCACAGGGAAGTGTGGTAATCATGCCTACTGTATCCGGTCAGAGCAGCCATAGCTGGATGTCTGGCAGGGCACCACATAAGCGGATGTCCCAGGGTGCTCATGGTATAGCCGCTGGACATCATGCACCTAGCATAGGTGACATAGCTGGTACCAGCAGGTGCATGTTTCAGGCTGTCATGGCAGTGCAGGCACATATGGAACGTTACACCAGACAGGGCCAGAGGCTGCAGAGGGCTGCTCTCACATCTGTAAGCAACAACCTCCATGAACTGTTGGGTGCCATCCATGCTTATACCAAGCACATGGTAGATGGCATGATGAGATGATAGCCCTCATCGGCCATGGTACATCTGTGCTTCAATGTATGGTGGAGATGGGGTGACACCCGCGAGGACGTAGGCCAGCAACACCGACAGCTGGCATTCAACGTGGGCATGCTAGGACACCAAGGGGCTCCATAGTGGCAATAGCATCCCTGGCAGTGCAGGGGTGTGCTGTCCACACAACACCACAGCAGGCCACATGCACATGGTCCTAGCCAGTCCCAGGCAGGGACTGGTACCAATGGACAATTGTCATCATCAGGTGAGAATAGCACATTGAGGCCTGTACATGGATGTGACCATGGAACCCCTGGCAGGCACAGTCCATGTGTCCATGGCCAGAGGCATTGAACTGCACACCCTGGCAGGTATGGCCTGCAGCTGTCCATAAACACCTGTGTAGGGCAGCCTCATGGCAGAACTGTGTGCGTGCATACCCACACACTATGCAAACACACCTAGGGCAACCCCATATCTACACACACCACATCACCTCGCTCAGCTCTCCACAGTACACCCCTCACCCACACACATGGAGTCAAATATATGGACCACCCTTGGCCTCTAGCAAACCAACATCACACAATGTGCATGTGATGATACCTGTGCCACATCCCTGTCATCCATACCATCAATGCAGGGACAGGCTTATATGGTTCTGATGCACACGGTGACTGTACAACAGTATACCACAGTACTGCAGTGTAACATGTTGTAGAGAGTAGAGTGTAATGCATATATGGCAGGTAGTGCAGCCATCCAGCAATGATGCATTATAGCTGTTAGTAACACTGGTTGGATGTGGTTTCTTTAATGTTATCCATTTGTGTTGTAGGTGTACATGTGGCAGCACTAGTATGCCCTATGCATATGATGATACATGTGCCACATCCCTGTCAACCATACCATCAATGCAGGGACAGGCTGAAATGGTTCTGATGCACATGGTGACTGCACTACAGTGTACCACAGTACTGTGGTGTAACATGTTGTAGAGAGTAGAGTGTAATACATATATGGCAGGTAGAGTAGCTGTCCAGCAATGATGCTTTATAGTTGTTAGTAACACCGGTTGGGTGTAGTCTCTATAATGTTATCCATTTGTGTTGTAGGTTTACATGTGTCAGCATAAGGATGGTCTGCAGTCATATTCCACAATGGGGTATGCCACTGTGGTGACACCAAGGCTGTGACATATCTGGGGTACAGTTGAACACATGTCACAGGTTACTAAACCTGTTATTGCCTGTGACACATGGATGGGTTGCCCACTGAGGCATGTATACCCTGCAACCTGATGTAGACCCATCCACATACATGCACACTGTTACTTGGCAACACTGGGAGTAGATCCCTACCTAGCTATGTAGTGACACAGTGTGTGGCTTACATTGCACACACCACACAGCATTTAGGGTGAGGTGTCTTCCAGGTTACTTGTTACATGCAGAACATCCCCAGACATGTACAGTATGCTAATGGGGGTTGTGATGGGTGTATTTGGACAATACGTAGTGTGACATACCATCATATACACATTTACAGACACATAACAGCCAGACACACATATGAGATACCAGGGCCTATTGCTGCTAACTAACCTGACCGTGTGTCCAATGTGTTACAGGTAGGCTGCACACATCACATGCATAACTGGATTGGATTGTGGTAACAGTTACCTGTATGGTTGATGGTGACAGTGGTAACCATAACATGGTACATGGGACATATAACAGGTGTACCTTGGTGTAATGACAGTGTACACAGCACCCACATCCCCCAGTGGATATTGTACTCCCTAAAACCCATGATGACACTCTGCCATACCCACCATCACACATTGGCTGTGATTGTGATACAATGCATAGTATACACCAACAGTGGTACTACAGGGATCTGCATCTCATGCACATGCCACACACGTAGTAGGGTGTTGCATTGTCATGCCCCACTTATGGGCACCAACAACACTATCTGTACTACTGTGTGGCAATGGGTATTGTAGTAGGAGTATGTGGCCATGGAATGCTGTCCTCTACAGTTATACGGACATGCACACCTACACACACATACCAAAACACAATGGGTATCCCATGCCTATCACCCTAGTTGTAAAACACTGTTGTGCTGGTACTGCAAGGCTCGTGTAGCCGGTATGGGGGGAACTTAACAGGGTACATGTAATGACCCATACAGCAGCAGCTACAACAGACTATGGCAATGGGTGTTGCATTGTTTGTGAAGGCCCTCATGGAATACCCAAGTACAGGTGTGCTAACACACAGACATTGCTATACTCAGTCATGCACACGTACACATGTGTAAGTACAGGAGTGCATCCCTGCAAGTGATCATAGCTGTGTACCTAGCTATTGTCCAAGGGGAGATGGGTTGTGTAGGAGTTGTATGTACAGTGTTATCCTGCCACCTGCCAGGTGGCAGCGGGCATCTATCGACAGACACTACTGTCATGACCCTCAGGGTATGAGTGACATGCATTTGCCAATCCTCCAGGTGCCTCCTGCTTATGGCCACTGAGGTGATCCCATTGACATTTATGCAACATGCATTACAACACATGGTTATTGTCTGTGATGGTGACCTGTACCCAAGCATGTTCAATTGACTGTGGTAGTGTAGTGGAGGTACATGTGGCATGTGGTGCGTACAGGGTGACATCTCCTATATGTGCCACTTTTTACACAGCTGGGCAGACATGTCAATGTCAATCAACCATAGGTTTCCTGTACATATCCCAGCTGGATACCTGCCATCTGCACATCTGTAGAGGGACTGACAGTCATCAGCTTGGCAAATAGCTATGCAGTAGCATGGGTGTGTTGACAGATAGATGTCTGACAAGAATATGTATGCCATAACTACATATCAAAAGCCCTCAGTAAGATGTGCTGTATAGATGGTAGTCCACAGTTACATTCCACATGACAGATCATTAACCAGTAAGTGCCGGTACATTTACCTTGTTCTGCCCAGCAACAAAATAAACAGCCTTTGCAGGTCCTACACGCAGGACCCTGTACACTAAAGTCACAACACGTACCCACTATGCCATGACCACTGTGAAGGCAGCTGCTGTTTTGCCAATATAGCTGTCAATACACATATTGAGTAGTACTGAACAATTGCCTTTACTTCCTAAATTGTGTACTCCTTGTTATTAATATGACTGTTGCATCACATATGTTGTTTTATCATAATGTACACATAGCAGATGCATATGGTGAGATACATCTGGGAGGGTATACACAACTGTGAGGTTTACACATGACAGGAATATGGTTATATACATACAATAGGTCTATATATGTCTACATGTAAATACACATGTATACTCATACATATGTCTCTATACACATTTGTATAGTGCAACATATATATATGGACATGTGTATATCTCTTCATATGTACATATATATATATATATATATATATATATATATATATATATATATATATATATATATATATATATATATATATATATATATGTGTGTGTGTGTGTATAGGTTCATAGGTTCATAAGTAGGTACTAGGCTATCGGCCCAAGGGCCTAAGTAAGCCTAGCCAAGAAAGTTCCCTGACTTACGCCAACCCAAGAAAGTTAATTTCCTGTGCCCCTGTCAAGCAGAGCCACAGAAGTGATCCCTGGGGTGTATTCCCTATTTCCCATACACTCTTCAAGATTTTTCTTGAAGAGTGTTAATGAGGAACTTTGCTTTACATAGATGGGTAGCCTGTTCCAGAGTATGGGAAGTCTCTGGGACAGGATTCTATCCCTCCAGCAAGTCCTGTTTATTGTGGTGACAAGGTTTAGGTTCCAAGAGCATGTAGCTCGGAAGGATTGGGATTTTATTAGGTGTAGCATGTCCAACAGCTCTGGGTCTGACATAGCTTTATATGTTAGGCAGAGATCACCTTGGAGTAGGTGATATGCTACAGAGTAAAGCTGGAGTTTTTTGAGATGAACAGTGTAGAGCACCTGTTTGATGCCAGTAATTCTCTTTGTGAGGTACTTCTGTGTCTTCTGGTCTTTCCAGCTGCTGTAGATGTCTTGTGAGGTACATTCCAAAAGGGGCGTTGTACTCTATAATGGGTCTAATGAGTGTTGAGTAGAGGGGAACAATGACCTCTTTTTTCCTGGATGAGAACCCTTCTGTGATGAGGTGTGCCATGTAGAAGGATTTCCTGACTACTGTGGCAATGTGATTATCAAAGGAGAGCCTACTCTCCACCTGGGTCCCAAGGTCTCTTATCACACATTCGGTGTTAAGAAGACTGCTGCCTATGTGGTAGTTCATGGGTACAGAGTTTTTACCAAAGGAGATAACAATGCACTTTTTGGCATTGAGCTTGAGGCCATGCATCTGTCTCAGTTAGGCCCCTCTGTAGGATGTCCCCATCATTAGGGGACTTGACTATAGCTCCTAGTTTGTAGTCATCTGCAAACTTCATTAGCCAGAGGCCTTCTGTGTTAGCCTGTACTTCAGAGAAGTAGATACCAAACAGGAGAGGTCCCAGGACTGAACCCTGTGGTACTAAACGTGTCACTGGTTTGAAGTCAGATTTGGAGTCTGCAACTTTTACAGTGTGGGCACTGCCAGTGAGCCAGTTGGTAACCCATCTTGTGACATAGGGATTTATACCTAGATTGGTGGGTTTAGCTATAATTCCAGAATGGGGGATGTTGTCAAAAGCCTTGGCAAGGTCAAGATAGGCTGTGTGAACCACCTTAACATCATCTATGGCTTTGGTGACTGCCTCACAGAAGTCGACCAGGTTCAGCAGGCAAGATCTGCCTTTCACAAACCCGAACTGGGTGAGGTCCAGAGTTTGGAGGTTACCAATGTCTTTGTTTATGAATTCCATGATGATACATTCCATGGCCTTGCAGACAAGGCTCGTCAGGATAATGGGGCTATAGTTCCCAAGATCAGTGGTGGCTCCCCCTTTGTGGAGTGGGATAACTGTTGCTGTGTGCCATTTAGTGGGCACAAAGCCTGACATGAGGCTATGACTGAACATGGTGCTTATGTGGGGAGCCAGTTCGTTCTGAAGTTTGTGTAAAACGCAGCCTGGGATGTTGTCCCATCCCATGGATGCTGTGTTTTTGGCTTTAGAGAGTGCTGCTTTTACCTGTGAAGTTGTGATTACAGGGATTCTGCATTCTTCTGGTATAGATATGGGCCCTTTATGGGGTGACAGGGGGGTAAAGATAGCACTGAACCTATCTGCCAGGATGTTGGCAATATCAGTTGGTTCTGTAATTTTTATGCCATTGTACTGTAACTCAGAGCAGATCTGTATGTTGCCATTGAGATTCTTGACATAGCTATAGCATGCTTTGTGGTTGTCCTTAGAATCAGTGGCAATCTTGTTTTCATAGCTAGCTTTGGTGGATCTTATAAGGGGTCTCAGATTCTTGCTGAGGCTGACCAGGGAGCTCCTCCACTCATGGGATTTTACTCTCTTTTGCAACAATTTCTTCCTTCTGTTGTAGAGTTTGTTTATGGCAGGGGACCACCAGATTGACTTCCTTTTTTTGGAGGATAGTGTCTTGGTTCTGTTTGGGATAGCACTATCCATGCATTGGTGTAAGTGCTTAAAGAGTGCATTTGTGAAGGATTCAGCAGTCATAACTGTATTGTCCATCTGCATGGGTGTCATGAAGTTCACCACTTCTGTCTTAAGAAGCATGAAATTGGTTTTGGAGAAATATTTTTACTGTGGTTTCCTTAATGGGGGGGGGGCAGGATGTGGATATCTAGGGTGATTAGCTTATGGTAGGATTTGACTAACGAGGAGTTGACTTCAGGTATGGAACACTGGTCACTCATGTTGGTAATGACTAGGTCTAGGATATTGTTGTCCCGGGTGGGGGTGTGGATAAGTTGATCCAGGGCATTGGAGTTTATGAATTCCAGAAAGTGCTGAGCGAAATAATTGGTACATGAGTAGTTTTCTCAGTTAATGGTGGGGTAGTTGAAATCACCCAATATTAGGGTGTTTGGTTGAACCTTAATATTTTCCAGTATATTAAGAAAAGAGGAGTGGGAATCCTGGGGCATGGTGGGGGATCTGTAGCAAGCTACAATTTGGATTGCAGATTTGCCCAGAGTTAGTTGCACTTGGATAACCTCGGCTGCATTATGCTGAGCAACTAGCCTGGAGGTGTGGATATCCTTAATAAATATAGACACACCTCCGCCTTTGGTGTTCCGGTCCAGATTAGATGGCCGAAAAGTGTGGTATGAGTTATAGCCTGGTAATGCAGGGGTGCTCTCTGGAGCCTTGAACCAAATCTCAGTCACTGCACAAACATCGATGTTCTCCATTTTAAGGAGTGCCGCGAGTGAGTACATTTTGAGATTTAGACTGTTAGCATTGAGTAGCATTGTCCTGAGTTTTTGCTTGCCTGTTCCTGTTATGGTTGTGAATTTGTCATTTGAACCTTGCCTAAAAAGGCAATATAGGGGCAGCAAGAGCCTTTGCCAGTATCCAGAATCCCAGGGGTGACAGGTGCAGGCCATCTCTGGCAAAGCATTGTGGTCTGTCGATCATGTCATCCCAGGCAGACAGATACTGGATTCCCTTAAAATGACTATATATATATATATATATATATATATATATATATATATATATATATATATATACACATATATGTATATATAGATATATGTATATATAGCTATATATGTATGCACATCCTATGTGTACAGTTATGCCTAGTTATGTTGGTATATATGTAGATATGTACAACTATATGTGCATACATATCTATTCTGATATACTTACTACTGTCAATGTATATGTAGATATCCATACGTATATGTGCATATATATCTCTATCTGTATATGTCTAGACATATAGTGGTCTGTATATGTATATATCTGAGTGTTTATATGTATATATATATATATATATATATATATATACATATCCATCTATGTATGTTGATATGTATATGTGTATATACCTATATAGATAATTAGATATACATATATGTTCACCATATGTGGAACAAAATACACTGACCCTTTTGACATTGCCAACATCTTGGTTGACAGGTTCAGTGCAAATTCCCCCCCCCACCTCATCACCTACAGGGCCTATTACCATTCCAGAGATTGTGTAAGTCCAATTATTACTGATACATTGGTTAACAAGGCTCTATCTAAAGCTAAAAACACTGCCTCCATTGGACCAGATGGTGTCCCAGGCTGTGTCATATGCAAGCTCCAAAAGGAATTAACCCCGCATCTTAATACCCTGTTCTGTCTCAGCCTCTCCACAGGATATGTGCCCACAGAATGGCGCATGGCAACGGTGGTCCTGCTACACAAGGGTGGGGCCACAACTGACCCTGGGAACTACCGACCAATAAGCCTGACCAGTCTGATCTGTAAGGCTATGGAGCAAATCATTATGGAACTCATAAATGGAGAGATTGGGAACCTCCAGTCACTGGACCCCACACAGTTCAGCTTCGTCAAGGGCAGATCATGCCTCCTGAACCTGGTGGATTTCATTGAGACAGTTACTCAGGCTATAGATAAGGGAAAGGAGATACACACTGCTTACCTTGACCTTGCTAAAGCATTTGACACCATTCCCCATTCAGGTATTATTGATAAGCTCACCAGCCTGGGCATAAACCCTTACGTCACAAGATGGATCGCAAACTGGCTCTCAGACAGATCCCATAAAGTAAGAGTAGTGGGATCTATGTCTGAATCCAGACCAGTAATGAGTGGTGTGCCTCAGGTCTCTGTCCTGGGGCCCCTCCTGTTTGCCATATATTTCTCAGAAGTACAGGCAAGCACGGAAGGGCTGTGGCTGACTAAGTTTACGGACAACTGCAAACTGGGTGCTATAATAGAGTCTCCGGCCGACATGGAGATCCTCCAGAAGGGCCTAAATGAGACTGATGCATGGTGTCAAAGCCATGGTCTCAAGCTAAATGCAAAAAAATGCATAGTAATCCCCTTTGGAAAAAAAAGAGTACCCGCAAACTGCAACATAGGAGGTAATCCCCTGAAATCTGAAGAAGAAATAAGGGGTCTGGGGACCCAAGTAGATAGTTAGCTTTCCTTTGATAAGCAAGTTGTCAAAGTGGTTAGAAAATCCTTCTATGTGACCCATCTGATCACAAAAGGGTTCACATCAAGATCTAAGGATGTAATGGTGCCCCTCTACTCTTCCCTCATCAGACCCATTATTGAGTACAATGCACCAATTGGAATGTACCTGGCTAGACATCTCCAGCAGCTGGAGAGACCACAGAGGTACCTAACCAAGAGGATTACTGGCCTCAAGCAGTTGCCCTATGCAGCATGATTGAAAAAGCTAAGACTGTTCTCTGTTGCATTCTGCTTTCTCAGAGGTGATCTCTGTCTAACGTACAGAGCCATGTCCAACCCGGAATTGTTGAACATGCTCCATCTTAGCAAAACCAAATCTACTCAAGTTACATGCTCTAGCGATATAAACCTCAACACAACAATGAATAGAACATGCTGGAGGGATAGATTCCCTTTGCAGAGACTTCCCTTACTATGCCCCTATTCCCTTACAGAGCCCCTCACTATCACTCTTCAAGAAGAGCCTTGATGAGTGGATGGGTAACAGTTCACATCGGGGATCAAACCAATAGCACTACTAGATAGGGGCCAAGGGTACTAGCTGCTAGTACAAGGGTCTAGGGAACTACTAAAGGGGCGATGAATACCACACAATGTGACTGGGCTAATATATGCCTTTGGGCAGATTTCCCAGTACCAACCTATGACCCTATGAACCTATATGTCCTGAACATGGAGTGGAGCCATACCTCAGCCCCAATAGTCCCAACTTCGTAGTGCAAGGGTGTGTCAGGTATGCATTGCAGGTATATTTGCAGACTATTGCTATTGTAATAGGGTTGTCTTTACAGACATGGTGTGTGTGGGAGGTCACATCTGCTTTTAACATGTGCACCACTGGCTACTGACAGACATCCTAAGGACATCATAGTATAGTACCACTGCTAACACAGTAATGCTTCTGTAGACTACAGCAGAGATATGGCTAATATATGTGGACAGTCTGACACACTCTGGACAGTTCAGTGGTATGCATAGAACCCCTTAGTGCAGGACATGTGGACCAGGCCTGACAATGTGGATTTTAACAAATTTACCCTGCACCTACATTGATAGCATGATACCAGCATTCCCTGGTGTCAGTGGCATCTGTCCATACAGGGCATGTTTTCAGGCATGGTATCTCCTTTGTGGGTCACATTTGATGGCACCACAGGTGTTGCAGGTGTCCAGTGGGGAACATGGGGAAGGTGCACTGTCGGCATATGTGCCTATTGCACAGATGGACAGGGTGCCAAACCCTCTGTAGCACACTGCAATCACACCATAGTTACTGTGTGTGTGTGTGTGTGTGTGTGTGTGTGTGTGTGTGTGTGTGTGTGTGTGTGTGTGTGTGAGAGAGACATGGGTTGAGAGTGTTCACTGGGTATTACTATGGTTGCTAAATTTGTTTGCCTGGCCTTGATGTCACATGTATGGGTATGAATTTGCACCCCAGCCTCTTAGCTATTTCACATCTGTTATCCCTGTACGATAGACATTGTTTTACATACTAGGGTCACCATATATGAAATTTGCAAAACCTACTCCACATTAAGCCCAGTTGTTACACACTAACAAAGAATACAAGTTACAAACACAGGCACACACACCTGTCATGTGTGGGATTAGAACTCCTACCTAACTAGTTTATTAAACTACAGCACTATGCAGTTATAGGACACACCACAGAGATTACTGGATTACTCTTTCCCCAAAGGTGTATTTCACATTGGATGACATCAGCAGGATTGCCAAAGTAGGGCATTCAGATTGCAGTGTGTGCAGCTAGGCTAAAATGCATTGTTCCCTACACAGACATTGAAACACACACAAAACATCCACAACCCACATGTGTGGGAATATAACCCCTACTAGAGTTCTATATCACACTACAGCATAAAGCTGTTATATAACGCACCAAGGGGATTACTGGAGTATTCCTTCCCCAAAGGTGTATTTCACAGTGAATGACATCAGCAGGATTGCCAAAGTAGAGCATTTGAATTGTAGTGAGTGTGACTAGCCTAAAATGCATTGCTCCCTACACAGACATACTAAAATGCATTGTTCCCTACACAGACATTGACGCACACACAAAACATCCACAAATGACATGTGTGTGAATAGAACCCTTACCAGAGTTCTCTATCACACTACAGCATGAAGCTGTTAGAGGATACACCTTGGGGATGACTGGAGTATTCCTTCCCCAAAGGTGTATTTCATAATGAATGACATCAACAGGATTGCCTAAGTAAGGCATTTGATTGTAGTAAGTGTGGCTAGGTTAAAATGCATTGTTCCCTACACAGGCATTGACACACACACACAAGTGACATGTGTGGGAATAGAACCCTTACAAGAGTTCTATATCACACTACAGCATGAAACTCTTACAGGGCACACCACGGTGATTACTGGTTTACTCCTTCCCCAAAGGTTTATTTCACAATGAATGACATCAGCAGGATTGCCAAAGTAGGGCATTTGATTGTAGTGAGTGTGGCTAGGCTAAAATGCATTGCTCCCTACACAGACATTGAAACACACACAAAACATTCACAACTGACATGTGTGGGAATAGAACCCCTACCAGGGTTCTATCTCACACTACAGCATAAAGCTGTTATAGGATGCTCCAGAGGGATTACTGGAGTACTCCTTCCCCAATGGTGCATTTCACAATGAATGACATCAGCAGGATTGCCAGAGTAGGGCAATTGATTGTAGTGAGTGTGGCTAGGATAAAATGTATTGCTGCCTACACAGACATTGAAACACACACAAAACATCCACAACTGACATGTGTGGGAACAGAACCCCTACTATAGTTCTATATCACACTACAACATGAAGGTTAGAGGATGCACCATGGGGATTACTGGAGTACTCCTTCCCCAAAGGTATATTTCACAAAGAATGACATCAGCAGGATTGCCTAAGTAGGGCATTTGATTGTAGTATGTGTGACTAGGCTAAACACACACACACACACACACACACACACACACACACACACACACACACACACACACACACACACACACACACACACACACGTGGGAATAGAACCCCTACAAGAGTTCTATATCACACTACAGCATGAAACTTTTACAGGGCACCTTACTGGGATTACTGGATTACTCCTTTCCTAAAGGTATATTTCACAATGAATGACATCAGCAGGATTGCCAAAGTAGGGCATTTAATTGTAGTGAGTGTGGCTTGGCTAAAATGCATTGCTCCCTACACAGACATTGAAACACACAAAAAACATCCACAACCAACATGTGTAAGAATAGAACCCCTACCAGAGTTCTATATCATACTACAACATAATGCTGTTATAGGATGCACCACAGGGATTATTGGAGTACTCCTTCCCCAAAGGTGTATTTCACAACGAATGACATCAGCAGGATTACCAAAGTAGGGCATTTGATTGTAGTGAGTGTAGCTAGGGTAAAATGCATTGCTCCCTACACAGACATTGAAACACACAGAACACATCCACCATTGACATGTGTGGGAATAGAACCCCTACCAGAGTTCTATATCTCACTACAGCATGAAGCTGCTATAGGATACACCACAGGGATTACTTCTTCCTCAAAGGTGTATTTCACAATGAATGACATCAGCAGGATTACCAAAGTAGGGCATTTGAATTGTAGTGAGTGTGGCTAGGCTAAAACGCATTGCTTCCTACACTTACATTGAAACACACACACACACACACACACACACACACACACACACACACACACACACACACACACACACACACACACACACACACACACACACACACACACACACACACACACACACACACACACACACACACACATGTTTACCATGTCTGGGATTAAAACTCCTACCTAACTAGTTAAGCACACTACAGCAGTACACAGTCATAGGATGCACCATAGAGATTTTCTGGGCTACACCTTTCCAAAAGGTGTATTTCACAGTGTATGATATCAACAGCCTTGACAAAGTAGGGCAATTGAATTGTAGTGAGTGTGACTAGCCTAAAAATCATTGCTGTCTACACAGATGGTGACACACACACACACACACACACACACACACACACACACACACACACACACACACACACACTCACTTACACACTTGCCATGTCTGGGACTAAAACTTCTACCTAACTAGTTTATTACACTACAGCAGTATGCAGATATAGGATGCACCACAGAGATTATTGGGCTGCAGTTTTCCATAAGGTGTATTTCACAGTGTATGACATCAGCAGCCTTGACAAAGTAGGGCATTTGAATCGTAATGAGCGTTACTCACCTAAAAAGCATTGCTCTCTGCACAGATGGTCACACACACACACATTTGCTATGTCTGGGATTAGAAATTCTCCCAAACTAGTTTATTACACTACAGCAGTATGAAGGTATAGGACACGCCATGGAGATTACTGGGCTAGATCTTTCCAAAAGGTGTATTTCACAGTATATGACATCAGCAGCCGTGACAAAGTAGGGCATTTGAATTATAGTGAGTGTGACAAGCCTAAAAAGCATTGTTCTGTACACAGACAGAGACAAACACACACACACACACACACACACACACACACACACACACACACACACACACACACACACACACACACACACACACACAGTTGCCATGTCTGGGATTAGAACTCCTACCTAACTAGTTTATTACACTACAGCAGTACTCAGTTATAGGAAGTGCCACAGAAATGATTGGCCTATACCTTTCACAAGGGTGTATTTCAAAGTGGATGACCTCAGCAGGTTTGTCATAGAATGGCTATGGAGAGGGCAGTGTGTATGCGTGGGCCATAACCCATTCATCTAAAGGTTGACACACCACATGCGGGCACATGCAGGTTATATTCCACAGGTACATGTATACAGCTGCTAGATGACTACTTCCTTGTACAGTCATGTTGCTCAGTTAGCACTTGCACCACATAGCCCATCATGCTGACAGATCACAGTGGCTAAAGTCTACAGTGAGTGACATCTGAACCTCATGTGGTTGTAGCCATTTGGCTGTGTGCTGGGTGGAACAGGCCTCATAATGGATGGCCCCTTGTGACAGCACTCTCTTCCACGCATCAGTGTACATCTACTTTTGGCTTATTATAGTGTGTTGTCCTTGGATATATGCCTGTATTCCTATCCAGTGTGTGTGCAAAGCATGAGTGCTGCATACTGAGGAGTGTCTGCACTAACATCTGCAAATGCCAGATATGTCTGGTCCACTGTTGTTTGAAGACATGGCCTTCATTTGTTTAAGTGTGTGAGCATACCCAGTATGCCCTTCTGTATTGAATGTGTGGATCGATTCCAGGTAGTTTGTACTGCAGTGCAGACTTTTGTGTTGTACACCTGCAGGTAGCATACTGTTTCTGCAGGGTATCTATCTATCATTTGGCAATATGGGGACAAACGGTGCAGGGGATAGTGTATACTGTAGGTGATTGTGTCTGTGCTGCTTCAGCTGCAGAGTACTGCTGTTAGCAGAGATATTAAAACATGTGTACTGTTATACACAGTGATGTTTTCTGTCCTCATGTACTGTCAGATGGACATTCTTGCTCATAGTGATGACTTGAGGGACAAGGGTAACTGCAGCTGTGTCTGGTATTGTGGGCAGACACCTACTTATTCATGGTAAGTTATGGCATTCTGGAGGGGGAGCTGCAGACACTTGGTTCTGGGTTTCTGTATCCAGTTCAACACATTTGAACAGTGCTGGCAGAGGATCCCATACTTGTCCACCTATCAACATGGCAGTATGGCCTTATCTTGCTGTGGAAATGCCTCACAGCTGTCAGATTTGCACATGTTAGCCAGAGGCAAGCGCCATAGCTCAGAACATTTACCCTATTGTGGTGTACGGGCAGGTATGTAGCCACCCATTTATGTGTTTGCAGCCAGGGATAGTGTGTGCGCACAGCTTGGTGTCAGACCCTGCACATTCCATGCTGCCCATGCTTCCACACCCCCCTCTGTTATTCTAACCTCTTCCATACATTATGCATACATTCTCTGATATTTTCCCTAAGGGTATCACCACATCACAGGTGTGTGTTAGTGTTGGTCCACAGTTCTTGCAGAGGGACATGGTGGATATGTTACTGTTGTTTGTCCACATGGCCTTGCATATGGCTTAAACAGAGTGTGTTATGTTGTTATTTGGGTGTCCATGACATAACATGCATTGGCAGTATGTGTGAGACATTGGCCTTTGGCAGGCGCCTGTGGGGGATTAGGTGTTGATGCAGCCCAGATGTGGCAGGCCATTGCATTCTGTCAGTCCTACAGTCCCAGACCACCATACAGTATATTCCCCTGGGGTGACAGGGTAGATGTGATAGTTGTTCATGTCAATACCTTCTATCAGTCTTGATTAGCTGGTGTGGATGCTGGCAGGGTGCTACCTACAGCTAGGGACACACCTGCATGGGACATGTGCACTGCATGCTGTAGTCTTCTGCTATTGCCATATACAGGTGGGGTCATACTGTACCCATTCCCCACAGCTGGGATATTGCCAGAGAGGTGCCTGTGGGTGGTGTTTGCATGGCTGGGTGCTATGTACACTACTTGCATCTGACACAAGGATATGCATGGGGCATTACAGTTATGCTGGCATGTGCATGTACAGCAGCTGATTCCCAATACATCAGTCCTACCTTCTTTGTGATCTGCAGGTGTTCAGGCAGACATCACCGGTATCCCCTACTACAGATCCTGTTACTGTGATGTATACCTATATGTACAAATCCAAGGGCATCACCATTTCACAGTAACACAATATATACTGTATGTCTGGGGTACTTTCCCCTGTGTACTCCTTTTATATCTAGCCCAACAGCCATGCCATGTCAGTCTTTCAGATAGAGACACATATTACCACCATGCATTTATAATGGCTTACTGCTAGCATGTGTTATACTGGTAGGGATTGTATTTGGCACTGCAATCGTGAGGGCTTGTCCCTGTTATCACCAGTCGTGGCAATGGCCACCAGGTCTTACCTCAACATGCATACATACTGATTACTCTCACACATTATGAAACACACACCATCCTAACACACACAGACCTGCATATTGTGCAAATGCTACAACCTATCCTGCTACCTTGGCCACCTCTGGCCATCTGTGCTCCACTTGTATTTACGTACTCATACATGTTGCTACATTTCTACACAGGATTGGGGGGGCACACCTGAGTGTCACTGCATTTCTACACTGGTTTGGGGAAAGGGGTAGACCTGTCTGTTTCCACATGTCTACATAGTCATGGGGGGACACACATGACTGTTACTACATTTCTACACAGGATTGGGGGGGCACACTTGACTGTTACTACATTTCTACACAGGATTGGAGGGGCACACTTGACTGTTACTACATTTCTACACAGGATTGGGAGGCACACCTGACTGTTTCTACATGTCTACACACCTGACTGTTTCTACATGTCTACAAGGGAGTGGAGGACACACCTGACTGCTACTACATTTCTACATAGGGTTATGGGGGGACACACCTGACTGTTTTTACATTTCTACACAGGATTGGGGGGGGCACACCTGACTGTTTCTACATTTCTACACATGGATTGGGGGGCACAATTTACTCTTTCTACATATCTACATAGGATGGGGGCACACCTGGCACCTGCACACATTTGCTATGACTCTACTGGTATGTCAGGGACACCATTTCATTCTATAATCTAACCTATCATACTGACTAGAGGCATATCAGTGTACTACAGGTCTTAGCTTTGGTTGCTCTACATATTAGTGTCTGACTTCCTACCGTTCAGAACTAACATTCACTGCCTGACCTGCTGTAGTCTGTCTGTGTAGGCCTGGTGGGGAGGTTAACCATAGGCATCATTCAGAGGCCATAGCACAGGCTCTGTTTGGGTTTGTCTACACCTGCCCTGCTTGCTGAGACTGTTGTTGGGTATGTGAACCTCCCTGACTGGCATGTGTGAGTCATATGGACACACATATCGCCCAGCACATTTCTTGCAGTGGGTTTTGTCACCCTGTGTAGCACTGGCTACTATGGTGACTTCAGTATGTGCTACAGATGTCATGGTGCCACCATGGGTGTCTACTATCCACTGCCATAACATTCAGCCACCCAATTTCCTTGCATGCTCACATCCATACCATAGATACAGGTAATGACTCATTCTGCTCCATTTGGCAATTGGTAGGTTGATTGACTTACCTTGTGAGTGTGCCAGGATTGAGGATGGTGCTGGGGAGCTGCCTATGTTGGATGCACATAGTACACTCCCTATACATGGTTGAGCACAGGTAGTGTCATGTTTGGCATCCCTTTTAGTGTATGTGCAAGTCAGAGAGAGGTTTCATTCCCTGGGTCCCTATTGTGTCAGTGTATGTGCTATGCATTGCCTCTTTGTCACGGCCAGGGCATACTGGGCACACCTCCATCTGACTACTGAGGCAGGCTCAGGTTGTTCCTCCTCTGAGTCACTCTGTGCCTGTGCAGGCCTTGACATTGGTGGGGGGCTGTGTGGCCCTGCCCCATGATGTTCCTGCTGCAGCTGTTTCACCAGGATCATATTGTTTAGCATGGCACATATCATAACAACTTGAGTACATGTAGCTGGTGAGTACTGCAAGGCTCCACCAGATGTGTCCAGACACCAGAACCATGACTTGAGCATCCCAAACACATGCTCTAAGTCTGGTCTGTGAGTGCCTCATTATGGCGTTCTTGTTCAGGTGTGTGTGCATTTCTGATGGGTGTCATCAGCCACGGCTCCAGTGTGTAACCAGCATCCCCCACTAGGTGACTGTAGGGGAAGTCCCCATTGGCAAATCTCTGGTACAGCTGTGTCAGATGCCAAATATGGGAATCGTGATAGCTTCCAGGGCAACCAGCACACACATTCATTATAATGTCCTGGGCATCACACATAACCTAGCAGTTGATGGAGGTGAGGACCGTGCGATTGATGTAGGCCCTACCCTGATCACCGGGTGGTGCTTTGATGTATATGTGCATGCAGTCTATAGCACCCACTACCTCAGGGTATTCTGCTATTTGGTAGAAGAGACGCATATTGCTGGCCAACACCTCATGGGTGTTGAGGAAATATATGTGCTCACTAGCATGTGCTGACATGGCATTCAGGAACTGGTGGAACACTCTGGATGCTGATGCCTGTGAGATCTCCATGATATCTCCAGTTGAACTTAGGGTGGTACCTGTGACTAGTATTCCTAAGCCTACACATACCTTGGTATCCACTGGGATGAGTTCCCCTCGGTCAGTTTGGTGTGTCAGGCGTGGCCGGCACAGCTCAACAATTTGCTGTAGGAGGTCCCTGTCCACCCTATAGCGCACCACTATCTCCAGCTCATGTAGCCCCTGGTAGGTTACCCTGGGTCTGTACACTCTTCTCCATCTCCTCACTGTGGGTTGGTTGACAGCATTTACATCCTCACCACCCTCAACCTCTTGCACATGTTGTTCTATGTTCCTTGCTGCAGCCCCTATCATTTTGTAGTTTTGTTTGCTAAAAGCTCCCTGCTTGTATACACCAGTGGTGTAGAGTATGGGAAAAACCAAAGTGGAATATGTTTGCATAGTTTATTGTAGTTTCCGAGGCTGGGCCGATCTGCTGCCTGTGTAATTGGCTGATTCTGATACATTTCACCTGACAGTTATGCTAGTTCTCCTTGATTACCTTCCTACTGCTGTTTTCCCTTCCCACTGCCTTCCTGTTTAAGCCTGGGGGTGCGCCACACAAACAGAGTGCTCAAATGTGCAGAGTGCTGCTATTACCTGGTTTAACTTCTTTTTCTTCCTTTAATACCCAGTGTGTGTGGTGCGCACACTCACTTAGGCAATGTAAAGAGTGCTAGGCAGATTCAGACACACCCCCTTGCTTAGCTGTGCTAAGCTAGGAGCAAATCCGAGCCACAGTGCTCCAATCCACTTACAGTATGCCTGACACACAACCCTATGATGTCAGCTACCTCCTAGGCTTGCACCAAGCTATTCCTACTCTTACACTGTTGGGACCTGACTAGTATGCTGGGGAAAACTGGGATTCACTATCATTCCCCTCATTTGCATAGGATTGCCTAATAATGCAGTTACATGTCTCACACTGAGCCTCCGCCCTTAGCAGCCACTACTCACTGGCCATGTTGTCTTCTGTCTGCCATTGACTTGCATGGCAGAATAGTGATTTTAGTTAGAATGCTTATTTTAGGTTTATTTTATTATTTTCCCCCTGATCCCGTTTGCGCACCGTTGCCCTATGCTTAAACAGCCAAGACTGGCTAAACAAAAATAAAAGTTGATTTTTTTATTTTTTTGGCTGTTCACAATGCCAGTGGCCTTATACTTGGCCATTGGCATGCTTTCTGACTGATATGCAGCCTTTATTTGGAGCTGTCACAGCTCCATTTTGGATTTTGCAGAAATGTACTCAGTTACTAACCAAGTATATTTCTGCAGATTGGACTAGTCCTGCACGGCCAGTTTCAATCTTCCTAGATCGCAAATACACCTCATTTGCATGAATTTCTCTTGCAAATGGGGTGATTTGCATACAGGGGCTTAGTCCATGCAAGACTATTGCAGGAATGCCCGTGCACACCCCTGCAGGCTGTTCCTGGATTGCACAGCAGACATATTGCCTGCTAGAGCTCCTGCACTAAAACTGCACGCCGTGCAAAGCATACAGAATTTGGGTCACAGTCTTGATTGTACAAAATATCTTGCACATCTTTCTGGTAAGGTATGAGCATATTTGGTCTGATAATGAAACCCATAAGGGAACAAGCTTATAATGTTGGTGGAATCCCAGACAACAGAAAAGCAGTGAAGCAAAGATGTTTGTGTAAAGCATACTTCATTATGTTAGCTGCAGTTGCAGCAACTCATATGGTGTACATTCAACACTGCACCCTGTTCAACATATAAGAGTGCAGAGTTGCTAAGCACTGTAGCATGAAAGGTGGCAGAAAGACATTCCTGAAGAATAAGCCTCGATCTATCATTTACAGACAGTTACTGTTGCTACTCAGTGCCAGGCACCATGCAAATGCTCAGGACAAATACTGATGAGAGAGAAGGGGAGAAGAGAAAACTGAATAGATTGGGAGATAGTGATATAAATATAGCAAGAGTTTAATACATTTCTTTCTGGTCATCTTTGTGGTGTGTTACTCTTAGTTTTGTCATCATAATATACATGTCCTGCTGTGTACAATAAAGTGTTTCCAACAGGGAGCAACAGGGGTAGGAAAGTAGAAACGTGATTAAGATGTCAGCAGAATAATGGCAGGCTAATAACATATGTAGACAACAGTTACACACACAATAGTAATATTAAAAAAATATTAAATAATTGAATGCTTTAGGATTAAAACCCTTCATAGCAGTCTACAGACCTGAGCATTACCTCAGCACATTACACAGAAAGGTATACTTGCATACTTCACACAGTTAAAAGTGGACATTTGAATGGAAAGTGACAATGGATTGAAGCAAAGGGAAATGTAGGTATCAGCTTTAGCACAGTAATAGCAATTGTAATATCCCATAATGTGCACATTACATCCAGCAGCCTTATAAATGCTAGAGTGAATGTCTCACAATAGCATCTTCACACTGCATTTTTATAGTACAGTGGGGTTAAAAGCATTTTCTTGAGGATAACCTTACTAGTACAGTTGATGGCAAAAACCTCTTCAGTTTTTGCCATATGACGGGAAATCCCATTTACCATCACTCAGCTCTGGTGCACAATGCCATGTATTGCTCAAATGCTGAGGACAAAAACTGAAGTTTTTTTGGTGGGTCATTTCTGGCCTTGTGTATTGTGTGTGATTCTATTTTTTCACCAGACTAAATATGTGAAAAAAGGTTGATAGGACAATGTTGAAAATGCAGAACAGATAGGGAGTAGGACACAGAAGGAAGAATAAAGCAATTTGTATGATGGTGGAACAGAGCCATAACTATCCATTTTTTCACAACATAAATGTATACTTGTAACAAAAATATTATGAATTTGGATAGTCACATCATGTCTGGGTGACAACAATAAGATGATGCTGTATAGAAAAAAAAAATCAAGTCTGTCAAGTAGAAACATATGCAAAGTGAAGAGTTATGTATGGGGCAACCTTTTTTGTGGTGGGCCAGGGCCTTGTACTGAGATCTCATAGAGTCGCCCTGCAGAATCCTACAGCTGTAGCACTTGACAAGGAGTGCCACAAAGATCCTGGACTCCTTTTCAAACTACGTTTGGGCTCTAAATGTACACATATACACATACATTCATATTTGTTTTGAAGACAGTCACTTTGCTTTTTTAGCTGGAGTATATATTTGTTTTTGTTCTTTTTCATCCCAGAAAGGGATATGGCTCAAAAGATATCTGGACCATGGAATCCTGCATTCTCAATTGCTAAGAATGAAGTGATAGTCCAGGCACTCGATCAATATGGATCATGCATATTAGAGAATGTCTTAGAAGAAAAGCCCTTCTGTGAGTATATCTGGCAGCAAGTGGTCAGTGATATCAATGCTGTGGGTAGCCATAGCCATGAGTACAAACATCAGACATCGAGACAGTGACATGATCACCAAGGCAAAGAATAGACACTGCTATAGCACTGGTGCGTAGGTCAACTGGTAGTGGTCCTGCTAGCTACTGAATTCCCCTCTAACTGAGAAGGAGAACTTCCTGTCCACCATAAGGGATCCAGGCAGCTCATTGGGTGTTTCCAGTGTATTGCTGGACATAGGTGCTGAGGTGGAGTATGACCAAAGGTTAACTATTGATGAAGCTGCAGACATGCCATTAAGAATTTTTTATTTATTTCTATCTTTCTGTGTGTGTGTGTGTGTGTGTGTGTGTGTGTGTGTGTGTGTGTGTGTGTGTGTGTGTGTGTGTGTGTGTGTGTGTGTATGTATATATATATATATATATATATATATATATATATATATATATATATATATATATATATATATATATATATATATATATATATATATATATATATATATATAGAGAGAGAGAGAGGAGATTAAGAGAGATAAGAGGGGCATAAGGAGGGGACATAGAGAAAGGGGAGAAAGAGAAGATACATATATGGCTGTATAGCATCTTTATTTATATGCATTAGTAGGTGATGTTTTTCTTTAATGTGCCATCTTCAATATAATGCTTATCATCCCCATTTCAATCTCCATTTTGTCTGTCTAGGCACACCTGGTAGTGAGGTTCCTCAAACACCTGAAAATGGTATGGCCAACACTTTTTTTAGTCATATTAGTGCATAGAATGTTTAAACTACCTTCATTCCTTTTTAATTGCATTTACATCTATCATTGCTTAACTTAGGTTTACAAAGCATAAGTCTGATAATTTGTTTCTTGCATTTCTCTGTTTGCTGTGTTTTATTACTTGTTATCAAAGGTGAGCCTACTGCCAGCACAATGGAACTCTTACTGCACAACGTCAGAGTACTGGTAGCCTCTGATGATGATGGTGGTGATTTAGTGATACAGTCTGGGGATACAGAGGGTTAGTCTGACAATTAATTTGTGGCTCCCACATCTGCTGCCAGAGTTCCAACACAGTCAGTATGCTTGTGCATACCTATGACACAGAGTCATCAGAGATATTACAAGTTAAGGGTGATACTGTTGATCAGGGTAGTGTGGTTACTCCAGTTGCAGAGCTAGTAGAGCTTCCCCCTAGCCATTGTTAGGGTGAAGTACAACACAGGGAAGTTGGTAGACTTACTTGGAGAAGGCCTTTTTCTGTCCTCCCCCTAATGATGGGGTGTTAGTAGGTGCCACACAAAGTATGAGCAGGACGATCACAGAGGCTCAGGAATGTTCCACCACAGCCTTGGAAGAGACTGTCAGAGAAAAGAAAGTTTTGCATTCTAACATACAAACTGAACAGTGTGAATAATTCTTTGGACTGGATAAATGATGACTGTGTAGTGTATGTGATGGAACATCTGCTGGAGAAGGGTCAGCATCCATATGGTTGGAGAGCTGCTACATCATCAGGTGTTAGCTGATATGGTTGTGCAATACTCCACTCCCCAAAGTGCCACTAATTCCAATGCTTCATAAGTGATTGAGGTGTCGACACCCAGATATAGTTAATAGGTTCATAGGTTCATAGGTTCATACTAGGCTATCTGCCCTGAGGCAATTATAAGCCTAGCCCGATTCTGTATGGCTTACGCCACCCCTTGATTTGAGTATACTGTGCCCTTTTTAAAGTTTAGTTTACTGTGCCTCTGTCTAATAGTGACACGGGAGTAATCCCTGGGACAAACCTACAATCCCCCATCCACCTATCGAGATTCTTCTTGAAGAGATTCAGTGAGGTGCTCTGCCTCACATGAACTGGAATTCTATTCCAGAGTGAAGGGTGCCTCTGGGTTATGAACCTGTCCCTCCAGCAAGTTCTATTTATTTCTGTGCTGAGGTTCAAGTCCCTCGAGTGTGTGGCTCTAAGGGATTTAGATTTACTGAGGTGGAGCATGTCCATTAATTCTGGATTTGACATAGCTTTGTATGTCAGGCATAGATCGCCTCGAAGTAGGTGGTATGCAACAGAGTAGAGCTGGAGTTTTTTAACCGAGCAGCATATGGCATCTGTTTGAGACCCTTGATCCTCTTGGTGAGATACTTTTGGGGTCTTTATAATTGCTGCAGGTGTCGGGTAAGGTACATCCCAAAAGGGGCATTGTATTCTATGATGGGCCTGATGAGGGATGAATAAAGGGGCACGATTACCTCTCTTGATCTAGATGTGAAACCCTTCGTGATGAGGTGGGCTATGTAGAAGGTCTTTCTAACCACTTTGGCAATGTGGTTTTTAAAGGAGAGATTGCTATCAACTTGGGTCCCCAGATCCCTAATAACTTTCTCTGTACTTAATGGGTTTCCGCCTATGTGGTAATTAGTGGGCACGTTGTTTTTGCCAAAGGGAATGACTATACATTTTTTGGCATTTAGCTTTAAACCATGGTGCTGGTACCAGTTATCTGTCTCTGTGAGACCTTTTTGAAGGATGTTTGTGTCAGCTGGAGAGTTGATTATGGCGCCCAGTTTGCAGTCGTCTGCGAACTTGGTGAGCCATAGTCTCCCACGTTTGCCTGTACCTCAGAAAAGTATATACCAAACAAGAGTGGTCCCAGGACAGAACCCTGTGGGACGCCACTTGTGACCGGTTTCGAGTCTGACATGGCTCCAGCAACTCTCACTCTGTGGTTTCTGTCTTTGAGCCAGTTTGTGACCCATCTTGTGACATAGGGGTTTATATTTAAGCTGGATAGCTTATCTATGATGCCCGAGTGGGGTATTGTGTCAAATGCCTTTGCAAGGTCCAGATAGGCTGTGTGGACTACCTTCCCTTCATCTATGGCTTTGGTGACTGTTTCAAGAAGTCAACCAGGTTCAAAAGCAGGATCTGCCCTTGACAAAGCCGAACTGGGTAGGATCTAGTGTCTGTAGGTCCCTATGTCTTTGTTTATGAGCTCCATGATGATCCTCTCCATAGCCTTGCAGACTAAGCTAGTCAGGCTTATGGGGCGATAGTTTCCAGGGTCCGTAGAGGCTCCACCTTTGTGGAGTGGGACCACTGTTGCTGTCACGCCATTCTGTGGGCACATATCCTGTAGTGAGGCTGAGATTGTATAGCTGTTTTATTTGAGGATTAGTTCCTCTTGGAGTTCATGTAGGGCGAACCTGGGACGCCATCTGGTCTCATGGAAGTAGTGTTTTTGCTTTGGAGAGGGCAGCCTTCACCTGAGCATCAGAGATGTTTGGGAGGCAGCCCTCTGCTGGGATAGATACTTGCTCTTTTGGGGGGGGGGTGGAGAAGTTTGCACTGAACCTGTCTGCCAGGATATTGGCGATGTCTGTGGGTTCAGTGTATTTTTTGTCGTTTAGAATCAACTCAGAACAAGTCTGGGAGTTGCATCCCAGGTTTCTAACATAACTGAAAAAAGCCGTATGATTGTCTTTGGTGTCCTGTGCAATTTTTCTCTGGAAGCTGGCCTTGGAGGATTTTATGAGGGATCGTAATTTTTTGCTAGTACTGATCAGAGATGCCTTCCCTATTAGGGATTTTGCTCTATCATGTAGTAGCTTCCTCCTTCTGTTGTACAGTTTATTTATGGCAGGGCATGGGTCACATGGTCATGTAGTTATGGCTGTGGATGTATTTGTGAGAGAAATTATGCAGCAGACATTGTTCCCATTCAGGTAGCACCCCAACTCCTAGCCAGTACATGGAACTAGCAGTGCAACTCCTGGCAGAGGTAGTTCTCATGGTTGTGGGCAGCAATTATGAACCAAGTCTTCTGCACATTCCTTGCAGTGTGGTTTTGATGCTGTGCAGGCCTCCTCGAGGGTGGCTGCCACTGGTTCTGTTCTTCGTAGGCATGCCTGGTTGAGAGATCAGAATTTAGCTGAGCATGTTAAAACAAGGATTTTGGATGCTCCTTTGCAGTCTGATGTGTTGTTTGGTTCGCCTGTGGAAGCAGTTTTAAAGAAAATGGAGGACAATGCTAAGTCTTTGCAAACTGTTAAGGATTTTTTGCAGGTGCAGCCTCCGAAGTTTAGTAGAAATTGGCCTACTAAGGGATGGACTTATCCTGCTTATGATTCCCAGTCTAGGGGTAGGTCTAGACGTGGTAGGGGCAGAGCTCAAGGTTCTTTTAGGCCTAGGACAGGGAGTTCCCCTGCTCAGACTTCTGGTGAGGGCAGGGTTCAGTCCTTTCGTAAGCAGACCCAATGACCTGCCTTTTCAGCTGCCAGTACATTCTCGCCTGGCAGCACCTTTGGGAGGAAGGCTGTCTCTTTTCAAAGAAAATTGGGATTTAATTACCCAAGACAGATGGGTTCTGGATATCATTCACCACGGTTACAGGTTTTATTTCCATACCTTGCCTCCTTTCAAAGGCATGCCAGACATTCCTCCTCTACAAAGAAAAGAGGCTCACAAGCAAATTTCTCTGTTGCTCCAATTAGGGGCCATTCAGCCAGTTCCTGTGCCAGAAAGGGGCCTAGGATTTTATTCTCGCCTGTTCCTAGTACCGACAAAGGGGAACACGTGGAGACCAATTTTGGATTTATCTATCCTCAACACTTATCTGGACATTCCCAAGTTCAAAATGTTGACGTTACAACAACTTTTACCTCTGCTGGGCAAAGATCACTGGATGGTAACTTTAGATCTAAAGGAAGCTTACCTTCATGTGCCAATAAGACTAAGTTGCAGGAAGTATCTGCGTTTTCGAGCTGGAAATTCTCATTATCAGTTCTCTGCATTGCCCTTTGGCTTATCTACTGCGCCCAGAGTATTCACAAAGGTTCTGGCTCCAGTGATAGCTTACTTCAGGCTAAAAGGAATTCAAATCTATCCTTACTTGGACGACTGCCTGATTCTGGCTCAAGAAAAGGAAGACCTTCTACAGCATTTGGAATATGTCATAGCAGTGCTAAGATGCCTAGGGTATTCTGTGAACGAAATAAAGTCCAGTCTAGTACCCTCTCAAGACATGTGCTTTCTGGGTGTGAGACTGAATACAGCAGCCCAGATGGCCTTTTAACCCCGGACAAACAAAAGAATCTTTCCAGTTACTTCCATCACCTATCTCTTCAGTCCGGGCTGACTGCAAGGACAGTCCTTCAAGCCTTAGGGTTCATGGCATCTTGTATTCTGGTGCTTCCCAATGCCAAACTGCATATGAGGAAGCTACAATGGTATCTCAAAAATCTGTGGACACAGCACTGCCAGGATTTGGACACTGTCATTCAAATAATACCTTGCATTCAAAATGAATTTTTGTGGTGGGCTCAGGAATGTCACCTAAACAAGGGACTCTCTGTGACCCGGCCAGAGGCAAGTCAGATTCTAACGACAGATGCCTCAGATATTGCTTGGGGAGCTCATCTAAATGGAAAGTGGATACAAGACAAGTGGCCTGCCAGACTACAACATCTACATATCAACATGAAAGAGATGTTAGCAGTCCAGTTTGCATTAATGGCTTTCAAGGAGTTACTTCTTCCAGGGCAGGTGTTGATTCTAACAGACAACACAACTGTCATGTGGTACATCAACAAACAAGGGGGAACACATTCTTACCCATTGTGCAGACAAGCAATGATTTTATGGGAGACTGCGCTCAGTTTGCAACTAACTCTTCAGGCAAGGTTTCTGCCGGAGCACAGAACTCCTTAGCAGATGTGTTAAGCAGACAAATCATGGATCCCCACGAGTGGAAACTGGATCTTCATGTATTTCAAACATTGACAGTGTCATGGGGAACTCCAGACATAGATCTGTTTGCTTCTCCACTAAACCACCAGCTGCCAAAGTTTTGCACGAAGGGATTTCATCACACAGCTTGGAAAGTGGATGCTCTTTCTTTCAGTTGGAAAATCTTCATGTGTATGCTTTTCCACCTCTGCCTCTTCTCCCAAAGGTGCTTCTAAAGGTCAGACAAGACAAGCCAAGGATGATTTTAATAGCTCCAGATTGGCCTCAGCAGCACTGGTACCCATTACTGAGGAGTCTGGTAAGGAAGCCTCCATGGCCTTTACCCTTGATTCCACACCTGTTGTCTCAGAGGGACGGTCGTCTGCTCAATGTCAAGCTTCACTCTCTTCATCTAGCAGCCTGGCATATTCTGTTTTGAAGGACAGCAGGTCTCAGCTTCCTCAACAAGTTTTAAATGTGATTATGGAAGCCAGAAGACCTAGTACAAGGAAAGTGTACGCAGGAAAATGGAAGAGATTTTGTTTTGGACTGCAGCAAAAATTTGGAGATTTCTGAGCCTGGTTTGAGTGTGGCTCTTCAATATCTTACTGAGTTATTGGACAAAGGTTTGTCTTTCTCTTCTATTAAGATTCATGCTGCAGCAATTTCAGCTCACTATGATTGTGACCCACCATTGTTTTCACATCCTTTGTTCAAGCAATATCTTAGGGGCAAAGAATATAAGACCCCACGTAGAGCTCCTACTCCTGCTTGGGACCTCAATTTTGTGTTGGAGAAACTTACTCTACAACCTTTTGAGCCTCGGCTACTGCTGAACTGAAATACTTGTCATGGAAGACTGCTTTTGTTGGCCATTACTTCTGCTAGAAGGGTTTCTGAGTTACAGGCCCTTATGGCGGTTGAGCGTTTTTTGATTTTTCATAAGGATAGGGTATCATTACGTACTAATCCTTCCTTTATGCCTAAGGTGGTTTCTAGTGTGGCTTTAAACCAAACTATTTATTTGCCTACTTTTTATGCAGATCCCCAAAATAAAGGGGAAAAGATTTTGCACACTTTAGATGTACACAGGCAATTGCGTTATTATTTAAGCAGGACTAAGGATTTTAGGCAGTCTCAGCAGTTGTTTGTTTCTTTTGCTTTGAGTTCGCAAGGGCAAGCCTGTGTCAAAACAAACTATTTCTAGGTGGATTGGGTTTTGCATTGCATTTTGTTATTCCCATCATGGCAAGGAGATTCCAGCTGGGATTAGGCCTCATTCCACTAGGGCTACTGCCACTTCAACAGCATTTCTAAGGGGGGTGGCAACTAAGGATATTTTGGAGGCAGCTACGTGGAGTTCAGTGCATACTTTCTCTAAGCATTACCACCTTCCTCTCTACTCTAAGTCTAGGGCTGGTTTTGCCACAGCTATTTTGCAAGGCATGTTATCAGCTCCTGCTTCCTTATGATTTGCCAGCCTCCCTTACCTCTGCTTTGGGATTCTACCCAATAGTTAGGACTGCAGCAATGTGGAATGAAGAACATAGTACAGTTTTGTACCTACCATAAATGTAGATGTTCGAGGATCCACATTGCTGCAGTCCAATTTACCCTCCCTCCTGCCCCTCTGTGTTTAGGGGTGGTTCTGTAGGTGAGATTTTATTCTGGTACCTTTGTATATATTGTATATATTTTTGGTGCAGGTATGTTTGGTGTTTTTGGTTTTGGCCTTATCTTTTCAGGGTCTTCTGACATCTGGGGCAAGAAAAGACTGAGGATATGACGTCGGTCATGCGCATTAGTACCCTGACGTACTGACGTCAGTCTAATGCGCCCTGACCGACGTCAGCCATATACTTTGGTATTCGGGCCGACTGGACAGCGGACTACCCAATAGTTAGGACTGCAGCAATGTGGATCCTCGAACATCTACATTTATGGTAGGTACAAAACTGTACTTTAGTAGGTGCCACACAAAGTATGAACAGGACGATCACAGAGGCTCAGGAATGTTCCACCACAGCCTTGGAAGAGACTTTCAGAGAAAAGAATGTTTTGCATTCAAACATACAAACTGAACAGTGTGAATAATTCTTTGGACTGGATAAATGATGACTGTGTAGTGTATGTGATGGAACATCTACTGGAGAAGGGTCAGCATCCATATGGTTGGAGAGTTGCTACATCATCAGGTGTTAGCTGATATGGTTGTGCAATACTCCACTCCCCATAGTGCCACTAATTCCAATGCTTCATAAGTGATTGAGGTGTCAACACCCAGATATAGTGGGTCACATGGTCATGTAGTTATGGCTGTGGATGTATTTGTGAGAGAAATTATGCAGCAGATATTGTTCCCATTCAGGTAGCACCCCCAACTCCCAGCCAGGTACATGGAACTAGCAGTGCAACTCCTGGCAGAGGTAGTTCTCATGGTTGTGGGCAGCAATTATGAACCAAGTCTTCTGCGATACATGTCTCACACCTGCCCAGGATGCCAGAGCTTTGATAGTGTTCCAGCAGACCCACACACACATTAAAACCTATCCTGGCCACCATGCTTACACACACACACACACACACACACACACACACACACACACACACACACACACACACACACATGCACACACACACACACGCACAAACACATGCACACACAGTAACAGTGATGCATGCAAAATGAGCAATATTTACTTATCCATGTATCACACATGTAAACACATGCACACACATGCGTACGTGTGCACACATGCACACGCGCACATAAGCAGACACTCACAAGCTTCCGCATGCATATATAAACATCACTATTGAAAGATTTACATCTGTTGCTACTGACTCTTGCAATGGATACCCACTGTTACCCTGACTCTTCACTCACACACACTCATCTTTTTGGTGTCTGGCTTCCATCCTGTACCAACACAACCCCCCCCCCCCATCCTGTGCAAGTGATAATGGCTGTGCCCTGGCCTTTGCACATTTCTTTGTGACATAAGTTTGCTTATGCCTGACCGAGAGTGGATAGCTTAATGCTTGCTTAGGTAGATGCTTGCTTTAATCAAAAGGGTTACCTATTATATTCTCGAAAGCTGACAATGTCGAATCTGACATTGTCGACACGAGAATAGCGAAAGTACAGAACATTGAACAGGTAAACGGAAATTTCCATAAGGAGAGATGTCCATCTACTTCAATGTATTGCAGTCTCGGAGTTAGTATATTTAAGTAGCGGGAGGCATGGGGGGTGCAGGGGGGCTTGCCCCCCTGCCTACACCCTTTAGATTTTCTTTTTTTGTTTTCATTTATTTTTTGTCAACATTCAAAATTTTAATGGTTCGATCATTAAAGGTTGACCTTTAGTGATTCAAACCATTAAACTTTCGATGTTTATATATATATATATATATATATATATATATATATATATATATATATATTTTTTTTTTTGTATTCTTATTAATGTGTTCTTATGATTTTGTAATTATTGGTTGCTCATAAACTTGTACAAATTATTCTAAAATTGTCCTGGTTACAGATGGTGTGCATAAGCTGGGCAACTTTAATGTGTGATTCACAGTATTGGGAAGATTAGTATTTATGTTGTATATATCACATGTGAGTTACTGCTGACATTCCTGTACAGTGGAGCAATATTTTATCTTAGTGAAAGACAGTACTTGCATATAAGGGTAATGATTTATGTCTTCTTTACAGATTTATCACTTATCTTGTTTAATGCTGGTGCTGGTATAAGTTGTGTCTTCTGGGGTTGACTCAGTCTGAGACTCACAGAGCACAATCGATACATGGATAAGTAAAGATTGCTCATTTTGCATGCATCACTGTTACTGTTTGTATGTGCTTAGCTTCTTAGGATAGCACTTTGGTATTAAGTTATTTGTGCTATTCTGTGCCTCTTAGCCAAATCCATAACATATTCTGCATGTCTATATCTGCCTGGACCATTTATGACTGCTGATGCTCCTTCAGACTCTTCATCTGTGTCTCTTTGCCCTGCTGGCCTTGCTTGAGGTGCTGGAAACCATGGTCCTTGGCCTTGTTGTATTTGTTGCAGCTGTTTCCTGATAGTTATTTTGTGCAACATGGCACATACTATGAATATTTTGGCAGAGGTGGCTAGGTCATATTGCATGGGACAACCAGAAGTATCTAGACATCGGAAACTAAGCAAACCTAATAAATGCATGGCAATATTCATTGTTTGAGCAGGGGCATCATTTTATCCTTGCTCAGCAGGTTTGAGTGGGTTCATATGGATGTCATGAGCCAAGATTCGAGTGCATAACCTGCATCCCCCACTAGATGACCTTGTGGAAACTCACCCCTTCATACTGGTCACAGGTGCGCCATATGTTTGAGTCATGAAAACTGCCTAGGCTACCTTCTGACATACTGTAGATGATTTCTTGGGCATTACACACTGCCAGGCAGTTGACAAAGTGGCATTCTTTCCTGTTGATGTGCTTCTTACCTTGTTCCCCAGTGGGGGCTTTTATTTTGATGTCTGTCCAGTATATGGTGCAGAGAACCTCAAAGAAGTATGCTATGGCATTAAAATATTGCATGGTTGTAGCACTGTTCTCTGGGAACTTGGAAAACAGATATTATCCCTTACATACTGTAGCATTGCATTTACAAAATTGATGTAATATTCTGGAATTTGAGGCTTGTGTGTCTCTGAAAAGTGCTTGCAGCTAGTATATGCAGTGCTACACATACCTTGGATTCCACTGGGTGGGTTCTGCAAGGTTTTCTCAGGGCCTTGGATGAGGGCAGCAGAGGTTGGATATTTCCTCTAAGATATCCCTAGCCACTCTGTAGCGCTCTGCAATTTTTATATCCTGAAGTCTATGAGAAGTCAGAAAGGGTCTGAACACTTTTCTCTAGGCTGAGGTCTGGTAGCAATAGCAGGAGTACTTTGTAAAGTCTGTTATACATACAAGATAATGATAGCAGCACAACCCTCCAACATTTTCCTGTAAGTGTGTTCATGGCTGTATTCCAAAGAGTACTGGAATTAAGTCTAAAAAGGAGCAACCAGATCAAAGTGCTTAATTAACATGTATTTCATGTACTTATGCCTTCATTAGCATGTTCCTCCACTTACCCTTGTTTTGAAGGCAGTCATGATGTACAGAAGAGCACTTGCATCTGCACAATGTGGACAAGCATTTAGCATGAAGTGTAGGCATTCATGAATCTGTGCCAGTATCATGATGGGTCTGGAAGTTTTAAATACCAATCTGTTTTTTTGTTTTTAAAAGCAAATAAATAAATATAAAAAACAACAACAAATAGTATGTTTTATTGTTAACTGCTAAGCTTTTTCTTTGATCTCGATCATACAAAATTACTTGCCAGAGCATACACTCTTGTTCTTGTCTATTCTACATTTTAAGCAAGGTGCACCCATTTTATACACACACACACACACACACACACACACACACACACACACACACACACACACACACACACACACACACACACACACACACACACATATCTATATATATATATATATATATATATATATATGTGTGTGTGTGTGTGTGTGTGTGTGTATTAAATTATATTTCCTTCTTGAAAGATTTCAAGCCTAAACATTTTTCATTTCATCATAAACTATGCACAAAACTTAAAATATACCATATATTTCTCCAACAATTCTTCAACCTCCATTGATTTAACTTAAAATTCCACTCCCTCCTCTGTCAGTCATCCTATTATTGTTTAAACATACAAGGTTTACCTCCTGATATTACCTCCAAAATGCTATGCACAACATAGAGGATTATGAGTTTGTCTCCAATTCGAGAAGCTAGAGTAGTGAATCTTGGCATCCATGCCAATAACACATAATTTTAGGTTATGATCTGATAGCCAGTCATAATTCTTTATAGTACACATAGCTACATCTGCTCCATAAATTAGTAGTTACAGAAAAAAAAAAAAACAGCTGAAGGTGTTTTGCTTTGTACTTAGCAAGCCCTGTCAAACAAACAGCAACATATCTCACAGCAATATTTTAGCACAAAGTCAAGGATGAATTTCAGGGACAACAGGCAGAAATGAAGCTGTTTTTTGAATTCTGCTGATGCAGTTTGCTGCCCAACACTGCCATGTGTTAGATGTGTTAGTAACTAGTGTAAGACCTGATCTTAACAGTGCTTTGGGTGATGCTTAACAGTTGTTAAGACTGGGTCTCATGCTACTAAAATTCTTAACTAGCTTGTCTTTTTGCCGATATCAGACCATCATTGTGCTACAACATAATTATATCCTGATATTTTGATGCTTACAAGTGAAGACAATATCATAAATAATTATCAGCTATCTCAGTACTATACACAGTCTTAGGATGCATGGAGTAATAATAAACAAGTGTTGGCCAGTGCGGAAGTAATGAAGCTTATGAACATAATACTTTTATACTGAGTGTTTGAAATATAGTCATGCAGGATGCATACTGGGGCATATATCATGACATAATGTATCATGTTTCACTTGATTCTTTATTGCTGCCTTCAACAAGACAAAACTGGGTTTGTACATCTCAGCAATATCTGGGATATATACTATACTCCTGACTTGAAGTAATGACAGTGAACTGGTCCTTTCCATTTTTTGCCCTTGTCAGGCTAATCATCTAGCCCTCCCAGAACCCCAATGACCCATCAATCTGTCACACTATATGGCATCAGCACAGCCCACTTCATCTTGTGGGAGAATTCTCCCTTTTAGATAAAATGCTTCCCAGTAATCTTATGTGGTATCAATTCAGTGGAGTGGGGTTCTAGTTTGCCATCTCCTGTGGCTTGCTTAAATTATCTTTTTTTTTTTTTTTTTGTGGACTGATTTCCACTGACTAAGCATTAATATAGAGCATACAGTATATGTGATATAGCATTCATTGTGATGTTTCCACAGACTAATTGCAATGTCTTGGCATGGTAGTACCACATGAAATAGCAATATGCACATACCCCAAGGGTTAAGCAGCCTGATCAGCACTAGTTGATATATCCTTCTTTGAAGACCATGTTCTTTCCACTAGACATAGGAAAGTTAACACCTGAGTGTCCATTCCTACCTTTCCTGGCTAGCCCTTCAGATGCTAGCTCTACTGCTTAAACTCATCTCATCCATATCACAGGTGGCAGTCCATCAAGTATGCCAGCAAAACTGGCTTAGTCATTTTCCATTCAAATAAAGAGTGCCATGAGTCTATTTTAAATGCACAACTACTGAATCCCCTACATCTGCCTTATTTATTTCCTAACTCACTGACACATTAATAAAAGGTGCGGTTGTGACAGAAAAAGGTGGGTTTATATTTCTTTATTTAAACACATAATTGTGTCACATCTTTTACTTTGTTTTTGAAATTGTTCAGTGCTGCAAAACAAAATGTTAAACCTGTACATTTGTTTGTAAATATTAGTCTTGTCAACAAAATAAAGCTGTAATAGGGAGATATGCCTTATTTCTTTTCAGCGCCAACAGAATCTTTGAACAAATGGCATAACAATCATCATCGTCATGATGAACCCCCATTTTCCCAATCTTCACATGGGATTGGAGTGTCACAAAAGTATTCATGGGACCAAATCAGCCAGAGTCATTGTTTACACTACCAAGTGGCTAACACTGATAGAAAGTCATAAACTGTTGGAGCAGAGATGGAGATAATTGTACCCGGGTGTAAGGAACTTAATGTGTTACTCTAGCTTTTAGGCATTATACTTTATGTTTGATACAGGAAACCAAAAAAAAAAAAAACAAATAAATAAAAAAGGGGTACATTAGGTGGATGCAACATGATGATGATGATGCTATATAACAAAATTCGCCATTCTTCTGCTTTTCTGTTACTTTCCAGTGTTACGACAATTAGAAAATAAAATTAGATAAACCCCTCCTTAGTGGTTTACCATTCAACTTCAGACATTACTTTATAGTTGAGTAAAACTCTAGTGTTGTGAGAAATCTAGGCAAAAAAAAGTGAAATACAAAGCCAATATGACTTCTCCGTGTCCTGTTATTGAATCATAGATTAGCAGTGATAAACTATGCATTAAAATCATACCTAGTGGCATATTAATGCTCATAAGAAATGAAAGGATGTATGACTGTGCATTTAAAGCTGATTCACAGCTGTCTTTAGTAGGACTGAAAAGGACCAAGCCAGCATTGTTAGCATAACATTACATATTATGCAAGGCCATGTCCTTTCAGACTAAAGTATGCATCCAAGAAAACAAAGGAGCACCCAGCAATGTGAGTCATAACAATATCATGATGAGGCATCACACTTAAATTACCCTTCTAGTATCTTAGTGTCCAAGATGGCATGGGAGGGGATACAAATTCTGCAACAGTAAAAGTATAAATAGAAAAATACAGATCAGCATACTCATCCTGACACTTAATATGCATGTGTGTGCCTGTGGGCTAGGTTATGATGCTTCTTAATGATATTCACTATATATAGAAGCATATGTGTCAGTCTTCATGAGACACTGCTTTCAGTATAAATCATTTGTCAAGAAAAACAGAGTGACATTGTTGCTATTAACAAGAACTAAACTCAATGTTTCATATGTGGTCCCTCCATTCAAAGGATAAGATGACTTTTAATAAAATGTTTTTATTATGTTAAACATTCATCAGGAATCACTGTTCACCTGTTATTAGTGCAAATCGGCCTTCAGTTAAATCATTCCAAACATTCCAAAAGTTGTAGACATGTTTTTCCAAGGTTAAGTAAACAGCTCACACTTCAGTGAAGTTAGAAACTTTCCCTGGACTCCCTACACCTCCAGTCTCAGTATAACCATCCCTAGTTTGATACAATTCAGGGTTAAGGTGAAATCCTCCATTGTACTGAGCATCCTAAACTGTGATTAATTCACCCAGCTGGTCAAAACCCATACTAAGGATCTATGATTTTTGACATTTATTCCACTACATCAATATTACAGCACTGAATCTATGTCATCTGACACTATATAGTGTCCTCAGATTAGTATCCCCTGAAGCCAAAGTTCTTTCAGACTAAGCTGCATCAAATAGCTTATGCAAGTTTCTTACTACAGCTGATAACAAACAAAGCTACCAGGTACATTATTTTAAGGAGTTGCAAGATCATCCACAGCTTCTTAAATGTTTCTCAGTACTGTAGACATGCCCGATCAGTAAGTGCTGATCACACTCTGTAACAACTTGCAACCTGCCATCTGTCCCCTTCATTCTACCTTAGTTATGTTAATGCATTATCATCATACAGCATGTCAAGCATACAAATCTATAATGCTTTCACTGTGCCACTCAATGAAATAAATAGTATTTTATGATTTTTAGAATACCCACAGAGAGGATGCTTTATAAATGCAAAGCTTTACAAACATTTGTCTTGTGTGCAAGTCACAGTCATGATTGTGACCCAGATAACTCAGTAGATGCAGGAAGAGCCAGTTAGGTAAGGTGCAATTGAGTAGCTGATGCTGGCTTACCAATATCAGTGAAGGAAGTAAGCCAACTTCATGCATTTCTGGTGCATATCAAGTGTTAGGGTATACAGTATGCAGCATGATGGGTGCATCATTCTACAATACTGCAGTCATGTGACAACCTTCCTTGTGTGTGCATAAAAGTACACACAGTGATAACAGGATGGTGTAATACAACCATTACACATGCAGAGATATGTATCAGCCATCAGTGGAGTGGTTACATTTTAGGAAAAGAAAATGTTTCTTTCCTGGGGATGATGGTTACATCAGCTCAGCTTTGAATCCCTACCCTGGGAGATAAGATGAGGTGTAGCATGAGGCAAATCCTCTCTGGAAAAGGAAGCTTCCATACAGGCTGATTAGGAATACTAATGTTCAGGGGAATGGGGGGGATGGGCCCTTATGACTCCAGAAAGGGTCAGATAACCTGGAAAAAGGATGGAAAACAAAATAAACAAAGGAAGAAAGTCTCCATAATCACACTGTTATAGTGTTAAAGTTTATCAAGAAAATGAATGACCTTGGAAAGACAAGGTGAATAAGGCAGGCTAATTAAATAATGGTTGCTAATACCTCTGCTCAACACATCACTAGGATCTGAGTTAGCTGCAACTAAGGGCAGGGCAGCAGATGGCCTGTGATGCCACTACTGTAGGGTTTAGAGGAAAGCATAAGGCATAAGGTAAGAGGAAGCTCTAAATTACATATAAACAGTTCCCACTTTCTATCTATAGGTTTTTAGTAATTTGAGACAAAGCAGATGGAAATAGGAAGTAGAGCTCTCTCTCATGGCTAGTGTGAAAAATGACAATAGCCACCATTCACATAATGGGCTTTTTTTTGCTTGCAGACCTGTAGATGTATTCATATCAGTGATGTCAATATGCTGAAAAATGAAACACAGGCTTTTAATAATATCAGTTATCTCATTTATGTCAGATGATACTGACCCAAATGTTGGTTACTTCTATAACTCAGTGGTTGGATCTGTAAGAGAGTTGAAAATGAAAATGTTAAAAATGAATTTAATACTTTATTGTTAGTAATGCTTGTGGATTACAAAGCAATATAGATTGTTATGACTGTTTACGTTCATAGATAAGTACTAGGCTAGCTGCCCTTGCTGGCTATTTGAAGTCTAGCCAACATCCCTTTTTGTGCTTAAAGTAACTTATCCCATTTGATTACAGATTGGCCTAATGAGAATAACTGGGATCATACTATAGATAATATGAGGGGATCCACACATGGGATAAAGCATTTAGGAGCTGCCCCTGTTCATTAGTAGTAATTGGGGACAATCCTGAGGTAAATGTTCTGTTTACCATCCATAGATTTAAGTTGTGCTTGAAAATGGACAGCGGTTAACTTCATTTTATGTGAATGGGGCAGTCTGTTCCACAGCACATTACATATACTATCTTCTATATTAACCAAGACAGCAAATAAGATTATCTTTTCCCTGCAGTCCACAGTGTTTTAAGTGTTAAAATGAGCGACTTATTGCATTTACCTTAATCTGTGACAGACGAGAGATGCACTTCCATTTCATATGTTAAAAGACTTGAACTGCTAACCTTACAGGAAATGAATGCAAAGTTAAATGGCATGCTAACAATACACACTCTTGCTTTATAACATGTGTAAGTTTTTCATTGGCAGCTTCTCAGTAATTAGATATGGTTGTGACAGAGTCATAGTCTGTATAAAGGGGCAATTCAAATGGATAAGAAAGGCAGTGCAAAATATGTTAAAGTAAGGGTATTATAGCTAACATAATTCATGCAGGCAACAAGGTTAATGGCCATCCATTTCAGCTGATTTATAAAATGTTGCAATTCATACAAAGGCATACTTTGCATCAGCTTTCAATCTTAGCTGAAAAGAAAAATGCTAGAAATTATGGAAATATTTATTCTCTGTAATAAAAAGTGCAAAGCAATTCCCACACAGAGCATTTGTGCTGTTTAATAAACTATGAAGTTCATATCTGGGAAGTTATTGAAGGAAAATAGGAAAAAAAAACAACAGGAGGAGAACTAAAGAGGACATTAAAACAACATTCAAAAACCTTAAAGGTGCATGGGCTGTGTAGATCAATGTGTATGTATGTATATTTAAGAAGCTATCCAAGGGCTTGCACAAGTGTATAAATACTGAGCACATGCGAGCATGGCTGCCATTTTGTAGTAAGCTGTTGAGATATAAGCATGTATGCATGTAAGATCTGTTAACCAGTTTGTTTATATTTTATGATGCTGCTATCCATCCTGATGTGTTTCTGTGTATTAAAGCATGTAAACAAAATACCCCACCAGCTTATCATCTATGTTAGAAAGAGACAAGCAACATGGTGTCAGAAGTGGGATGTCTAAAGGGACATGATGTTAAAGGAAGCATGACCAAAATTTCTTGTTGCCAGAAAGAACTCCAGTTTCTTCCACTTAAGTCCGAGAGGCACTGGAGGAATATAAAGAAGTGAATCATCACTACTGCAGGCATAATTCGCAAAACAGGTCAGAAATTAATATGAATGGATTTCTTATTCACAAAATATGAAACAAGGCATACAGAATGCTCTAAATGATATTCAAATAAACCAATATGTCCAATATTGATAAAAATATTCGAATTAGTAAAGAAAATGTTTGAAATAAAGTCTGAATTGCATTAAACAAATAAAATAAGAGGAAACAACCGCATTTTTACTAAGCACATATTTTAAATTCTAATTAAAGATATCCAGGTTATTAGAAGTGTATGAAGTATCCGTATGTTTGTGCAGAAATAAAGTAAAGTTATTTTGCAAAATACAGCCATTACACAGCATATTTCACAAAGTACAGTATTTTGAAGAGTTTATTGTGCATTTGAATGTTATTCCAAGCTGTGCTGTGAGAACAATTTGTTCATACATAATCACTAGAAACATATTTTCAGTGTATGTGTGCATGCTTTGTGAGCATGGCAGTTGGATTTCAAAAACTCAGTGCACTTGCGTTTGACAATAATATTGCAGAGAACTGGAGAGTGTTTGTGCAAGAGTACGACATTCTCATACAGGCTGGATTTTGTGATAAAGATGACCATACAAAGGCATTTATTCTGCTTAATTTAGCTGGGTCAGAAGCCATTCAAAGGGAACATTAACTTGTGTATGCACCTGATATCAATACAGGAGAGGGAGAAAACTTGTCATATTGTTGTACTGGCTGAGTCAAAGCAAGACCCTGAGTGTTTAAAATGCAAAGTCAGAAAAATGTGTAATCCCTAGACAAATGTTACTATGGAAAGGTACTTATTTTATAAAAGGGATCAAAATCCTGGTAAAACTCTTGCAGCATATGTAAGTGATTTGGGAAACAAGGCTAAAACATGCAGATTTGGTGATTTAAAGGATGAGTTGATAAAACTTATGTAACTTGTGTGTGGTATTAAAGATGATGCTGTGAGAAAGATTTTGCTTTGTGATAGTGATTTAACTTTGAATAAGGCCATTGAGATTTGTCAGATATATGAGCGCACAGAAAAGCACACACATATGCTTACAAATGAGAATAGCTCTGCAAGGCACACTGACAAAGCTCATTTTGATAGTATGCAGCATGTGGTTAAAAGAAACAGATCCAAGCACATGGCAGCAAATGTAGCCCCCTGCAGCACCCATTGGTAAACCCAGGAGCTTTTCAGCAAATTCCAAAGTTCACACAGTCTCAGTAAAGCATAAGAGTGTGTCAGCAAACAAGCATAAGGGTGAGTGTCCACGCTTACCTAGTTTCTTTGCCAACTGTCATAATTGTGGTGGAAGTCATGAATCTAAAACAGAAAAATGTTTAGCTTTTGGTCAGCAATGCCACAAGTGCAATAAATGGAACCATTTTAAAAGGTTTTGTAAATCAAAAGGCCCACATTCCTGTATAAAAAGGGAACATTTTAGGAAAAAAGTTGATTAATTAGAGAGCTGCAGCCCAACTCTTTATGTTGATGGTGTATTAGTGCTTCATGAAATAGTTAATGCATTAGATTTATGGGCAAAGAATGAAGTATTTTGTATTGTTTGGACAAATGGAAAACCCATTGAGCTCAAAGTTGACATAGGTTCCAAGTGCAATGTTATGTCAGCAACATTTGCTAGAGTGTGTCATGGTGAAAGGCTTGATTTGGCATGGTGTGCGAAGCTTGTTGCTTGTGTTGGTGAAGAAATTCAGACTGAAGGCTCAGTAGTACTTTCATATTACTCTGCTGGAAGAAGTTACAACTTGTTATTTTATGTGGTCAAGAGACATGTCCAGTAATTATTAGGGCTTAGAGACAGTTTGAAAATGTGACTGCTTTCATTTAATAAGGAAGTCCATCAAATTAGCTTAAAAGACCACTACCCTAATTTCACCCAGTACATTTTTTCTACCTATGCTGATCTTTTCGAAGACAAACTATGGAAGCTTCCAGTTGTGTACTCCATGAAATTAGACCCAGATGTCAGTCCAGTTATCAGGCTAGCTCAAAAAATTCCAATAGCCATGCAGGGCAGAGTCAAAGCCGAACTAGATAAAATGGTGCAACAAGGTGTGATTTGTCCCATTGCAGAACCAACTGGGTATCTTCCATGGTGGTAGCTCACAAGAAAAGCTTGGATGACATCAGATTATGTATTGATGCATGAGATTTGAACAAAGCACTAAAAAAACCTCATCATCCAATGCACACAGTCAAAGAAGTTGCAGCCCTGATAACAAATGCCACTGTTTTTTCTGTCTTAGATGCAAAGAGTTAATTTTGGCAAATTCAGCTTGACAAAAAATCATCATTGCACACTACATTCAGTACTCAGTTTGGAAGGTACAGATTTTTGAGAATGCCATTTGGGATAGATTCTGCAAGTGAATTATTTCAACATGCTATGTCGCACATTTTTTCTGGATATCCTTGTGCTATTATAATAAACGGCATACTAGCAGAAGGTAATGGTGAAGCTGAGCATGACAGAAACCTCAGAAGAGTTCTAGAAAGACCACACCAAGTGAATCTTAAGCTCAATCCACAGAAATGGAAATTCAGGCTACAAGAGTACTTGTGTTGGTCATTTATTTATTTACTAGTTCAGTCCTATGACCAGACCCTTCAAAGCAGACAGCCATTCTTGAGATGCCAGCTCCAGACAATGTTCAAGCCCTGCAATGTTTTCTTTGCATGGTTAACTATCTAGTCAAGTTCACTCCAGGCTTAAGCCAACTTTCAGCATTGCTTAGAGAGCTGACACATAAAGATGTATCTTGGTCTTGGTTAGAGCAACACCAAAGAGCATTTGATGTCCTGAAACAGAGAATTGCTAGCCCACCAACTCTTAGATTCTATGATGTTCACAAGCCAGTTACTCTTTCATGTGATGCTTCAAAATTTGGTTTTGGTGCAGTCATTTTACAAGAGGGTCAACCTGTTGCCTTTGCATCGAGATTTCGAGAACTCTCACCCAAACTGAAATGCAGTATGCTCAGATAGAGAAAAAGCTTTTGGCAATTGTGTTTGCATGTTCAAAGTCCCATTGTTATGTTTATGGTAGACCTACCCAGATTGAAACAGACCACCAACCTCTAGTCACTATCTTGAGAAAGCCTATGCATTCAACTGTGCTGAGACTGCAAAAGTATAATTTCACTCTTGTCTACAAGAAAGGCAAACTTCTTTATCTTGCTGATACATTATCCAGATCACCCATAAACACCACTGAACAGCATGAGAAAGAGAAACTTGATTCTGAAGTCATGGAAGTGAGACATTTTTCTTCCACACATCTGGATGAGCTAAGAGATCACACAGTCACATGTCCCGTTTTACAAAGGCTCAACCACTTTATCATTCAAGGATGACCATCAAAACAATCTAGTTTACCTCAAGAAGTACAATCTTATTTTCCATACATAGATGAGATTTTGTCTGACAATGGTATCATTATGAAAGGTCCAAAAGTAATAGTTCCAAAGTCCTTGCAACAAGAGTACATTACTATCTTGCTTCATGGTCACCCAGGGACCAACTCTACCAAATGAAGGGTGAGAGGACTAGTAATTTGGCCTTCTATGTCACAAGACATTGAGAGAGTACTTTTATATTGTTCTGTGTGTAATAGTACAAAGTCACATCAACAGAAGAAACCACTTCAGCTAAACCAGAATCTTGAACTACCTTGGTTAATAGTAGCCACTGACATTTTCTATTGGAATAGTCAACATTATTTGGTGTTAGTAGACTCTTATTCCAATTGGTTCGAGATTGATCTACTTCCTAATCTAGCATCTAGTACTGTCATTACTAAGATGAAGCATCCTTTTGCAGTCCATGGTAGTCTGCACAAAGTTATTTCAGACAATGGCATGCAGTTAACAAGCCAACAGTTCAAAAGATTTGCCAAAAATGGGACTTTACTCATGTCACAAGTAGCCCAGAGTATCCGCAGTCAAATGGTTTGGCAGAACATGTGATTCAAAGTGCAAAACAGTTACTACAGAAATGAAAATGAGACAGTAGTGATGTCTTCCTGAATCTTTTGAATCTCAGAAATATTCCTCATGATAAACATCTTGGTTCACCTTCCCAGAGACTTCTGTCGAGACATACCAGAACCACATTACCAATCAGTAGTCACTTGTTGGTTCCATGTGTCAAGAAAAACAGATCAGTGAAAACCAATCTGCTGAAGAAGTGTTTAACCCAGATGTCCTACTACAATAAGACCAGCAAACTGCTCAATCCATTATGAGATGGAGAAGTGGTAAGGATGCAAAAGAACAAAGGTTATGATCGATTGGAGTTGTGAAAAGTATTTGACCAGAACTGAGACTGTACATTGTGGAATCACAAGGAGCAGAGATAGACAGAATTGGAAACATTTGAGATCGGTGTCTGAGCCTATATCACAGCACATAGCCTGTGAGAATGACTTTTTAGCTCAGAGTGAGTTATCCAGTGTTGCAATTCCAGAGGAAGTTCCAGAGAATATTCCCATTCCTGTGATGAATCCAGATGTTCCTGATACGAGTTGTTCACCAAAGACTGTCCCTGTTGCTAAATTCAGTCCAGATTGTTATGTTATGAGATCCGGTCATATCTCCAAACCATGTAACAAATTCACGGCAACTTGGACATGAGCATTGTATTTATTTCTAATGTCTATAATAATGCATGTCTAACTCTAATGTTGTTTTTACTAAAGGCATTCTTTTTAAGAGGGAGGATGCGGATCAATGTGTGTATATGTATCTTTAAGAAGCTATCCAAGGGCTTGCACAAGTGCATACATACTGAGCACGTGCGAGCCTGACTGCCATTTTGTAGTCAGCTATTGAGATGTAAGCATGTATGTATGTAAGGTCTGTCTGTTAACCAGTTTGTTTATATTGTATGATGCTGCTATCCATCCTGATGTGTTTCTATGTAATAAAGCCTCTAAAAAAATACCCACCTGCTTGTCATCTATGTTAGAGAGGGGTGAGTGACAGGTTGAAACACGAAACAAGAACAATATTCAGTAATCACTTATTCTCCTTAAACCTAAGGTGCACTAACCACAGAGGTGGTTATTGTAAGTAGGGACACCCCTGCATGGAGAGTGTGTGGGGAGGACTTTTTCTTAATACAGATCAGTGATCACCAGATTTTATTTACACTTCTTGGTTCAGTCTATTTATTTTTAGGACTATTTACTAACACTAATGTGTCTGATATCCAGCATGAAATAACTAAACATCTGCAAAAGGCTGAGTATATAGTTTCTTTTTTGCAAATGTTTCCTCTGACTGTACATCAGTATAAAGTAATGGAAAAGCTTGCGTTTATATAAATACAGATCATTCGGTAAGAGGAATTGCATCTGGAGACAATTTTCAAACTATTTTATGTACCTGGAAATCACTTTTAGAGCTATAAATAGCATAGGGTTACAGATAGAGTGAAAAAATGTTGGAACCTGTGAAACTAATGATATGTATTCAGGAATGTAATTTTGTATCATCAAGGAGTGGTCTTTATGGCAAGGCCTGCACATCATATATTGCAGTCTTTTTCTGTCACGGGGGGGTCACATCCCACTGCAGTGATGAATAGATGGGTGTCTGACAAGATGTAAAGGGAAAAATGTATTGCTGATTCTACTGTATATTGATGTCAATCTATGTGGTAATGTCAGCATTCTCACAAACAATGGAATCCAAGGCAAAATAGAAGGAGAGACGCAACCCTACTTCTGTCTACTGCATTAAACAGAATAATATTCAGTAACTTATCTGAGCAGATAAAGTATGAAAAGCACTTATTAAGTGACAAAAAAAATCACTAGTTCAAAATACAGTCAAAAATGTCACTGAATGATGATTCTTTCAACACAGTGCAGTGTTCCATGCTTGGATTCTAACAATTTAAACATATATGTAATAATAATGCCTTATTAGAAAAAGTCTGTATGTTAAAAGAAAGGTGGAAAAAACGGTCCACAATTTTAACTTATAAAAGCATTAGCTTCCACTGGGATTTCACGTTGAACTTGCACCATGTGGAATATGAGCTCTATCTTTCTGTTTTAAGGATCTGTTTTCACTTCTTAAGGCAATATGATTGACTTCTGGCCTCTTCTAAATAAATAGGTGTGAATGCATGTCTAAGCTGACATCATAATGCTACCATTTATACTTTATTTATCAGATATAAAGTCCCTCAATTCCCTTTAAATTATGAATTAAGCCATCAAGCTGTTCTGTGTTTATGAGCTGGAGAATAATTTCAGTTTAATTCGATAAGGGATTTAACAGGAAGTGATGTTCTCAGCACATAGCAGCTGCTGGAGGTGTAATCCTTGTATGGATATCTTCAGTACAAGACTTTTCTTGTGATATAATGATTTCACTCTGATTACTCATGACAAAATGAACAATGAAATACAAAAGCCTTGGGTAACTATTACTGTAAAGAACATCTGGCCTTTTCAAGTCAGTATAAATTACCATAGCAGTACAACTATATACTTGGTTCTAGTACCTATTTTGTTTGCCTTGGATTCGTTTTAATAATACCTATGTCAACATTATGTTTAAGTTGAGCTGCACTATTGTTAAAACGGATTTGGCTCTCTGTTTGCATTAATAATGCTATAAATGGAAACTTTTCTTTCATTTCAAATAATCTCCCATTTTGCCGATTTGTAAATTGCATAAATCATTTATGTGTATTGGATGTAACTATTTTCTGTAAATGTTTTTCTCTGCTTCTCATTGTCATTCATGTATCTTGCCAGTAATGTAAAATTAGTGAAGCATTTTTTTTTAAATAAGTGCATTTTTTGCATTCTTTCCTAGGCTGACCACAAATGTAGACCAGTGTTCTTTCATTTGGACAAGATATAAATCTCACATGTTTGGCAGCAAAAAGTGCTAGGTGCTAACATGAGGCATGCTTTTGTATTTTCAGACATTTTGTTTCTGCAATGTTAGCTTTTCATGTCTATTTCTGATATTCCAACTACTTTAATTTATAAGTTTCTGCTTAAAAGCTAAAATAATACAGTTTTATATCTTTTATTCCTGACAAGCTGTTTTACACTTCAAACAACAAAAGGTAACTCATTTCAGAGAGATGATTTAAGAATGTTACAAATGAATTCTCAGAGTGGACTCACCGGCTTTGTTTACTGATTCACACAGCATGGTGCATGAAATGTGATTTCTCATTTACACAAGTCTGAGATTTTAAACAGTACCCGTTTTGAATAAGTATTTCATTATTTTTATAGTATTTTATAGTTGTTTTGTAGATGGAATGATATAAATTAATGTTTCTCCAAGATTACTCTAAAATATAGTGGCTACATCCTGCCCAGACCAACATTTTCCAATCAATGCATATTTGTAATTTTCTATCATGTATTATGATAATGAGGATGAAGATTTGAAGTCTAGCATGCAGGCATGTCAGTATGGCATTTAATACTTTCTTTACGTGCATATAGCATACACTAGTATAGCCCATTATATCTATATTAGACTTCTGTGTTAGTTTGCAGCTGAGGTGGGAGAAAGACCTGATGGCTACAGCCTGCTCAGGGAAGGAAAGTCATTCCATATGCATGGAAATCTTCTCTTCTTGGCAGATCATTTAATGACTGTGGCTCGGGTTTGAATGTTGTTCTCCAATGTGATAACCTGCCTGTACACGAGGTATCTGTCTATATATCTTATTTTTGTGAACTGGCTACTAAATACTAAATATAACAATATACATCAGTGTTTATTAGTGTAATCAGTTTTATACATTCATAAGAATGAGTGCACAGATATGACAACAAATTTCAAAAGTAATGAGTCATTCTTGTATCAGACATCTTGCAAACTGGACATGAGCATCCTAGATGCAGCCATCAGTGAAGTTAATCATGACATTGCTCTGGTTATAATGGTTAAAAAGATATAAGATGAAAAACAGGAAAGCCATTCCTTACAGAGGGCATTTTCATTATAGACACATATTGTGCTTTATTATCAGAGTATTTCTCTTTCATTGCAAGAAGTGCCAATTATATCATGTTAATCTTTTATAATTTCTATTCAGTCCCTAAACACATACACACACACACACAAACATGCATGCAAACACATGCTCACACACAGATGCATACACACATGCACACTCACACACACACTGTATTAGAGTACTAGTTTATTTGCTGCCCACTGCAACTTTACTCATTCATTTTAAGCTAGTGTTGTCTTTTTTTCTTCTTTGTTACTTTTAATCTGTGTCCATTCAAGGAGTTGGTTGCTATTCAAAACTGTGCTCAATATTGCCATCTGTATAATTACATATGGTCTTGTATTCACTGGTTACTTATATAAGAAGAATGATTCTATGAATTATCATGTCTTCTGTATTCATAGTTTAGTACTAAGCTAACTGCCCTTGTGAGCCATTTTAAGCTTAGCCAGTTATCCCTTGTGAGACTCAAACCCTGCACCTTGTGTTTATAAGGCAAACACCTTAGCCATTAAGCCATCCTCGAACCCTAAGTATTGGTTTAGTATGATAGCCATTGTAGTTAATAAACTAAAGCATACTGCTGCTGTCCATCCATTGACATATCTGCCAAGTACATTTTTAAACTTCTTTGTTCCTTTCTCCCTTGACTTGTTTTAAAGAGAAAAAAAAATGTCCACACTGCATTATACAACATTATTCAAAATACAAAAATAACACTATATATTAAATGTAAGATAGTCCATGTGTTGCTGTGCAACTCAAAAGAACCTTTTTTAAGCTATTGTGAATAATATATATGGATGTTTATTTGAGGCAGTAGTTTAAAATCACAGGACCTACCCAGATTTTCCTATCACTTCTTGCAGGAGCATGGGGTATGGAAAGTGGAGACAAATATCATGGGTGGATGATATTAGAGTGGAGTGGAGAATGGTAGGTTGTAGTTGAAGAAGGAAGAATATAAACATAATTCATTAAAACCTCAGACATAGACAGGGGAGATCCTAGGTTGCGTTATAATTTCATCTTTTCCACCTCATGGCAAAAATACATACAATAAGGGGCTTCCACTTAAAGTATGCTTCAAATTCCAGTAATGAGCTGATTTATTTATAAGAAATACACAATTCTTAACAGAATTTTTTCAATATGCTCAAAGAAAACTTTTAGGGTAGATGGATTTTAATGTTTGGAAAATTTAGGCAAGACAATATGGGTACGGAATGGCAAAAGTTTTTAGATGGTCTGACAGGAAGAATTATAAGTAGAAGTTATGTCCTGTTACAGATAGTTTGTTAGGGCACATGTGGAAGAACTTACTTACAGTGAACAGAGGGACACTGTGAGACTTCAACAATATGGAAATCTGTTAACAGTGTAGTAATGATGATCAGATGCTTCATGATTTCCTTTGTTGTTTTATTGCATTTCTTTGTATGCAGCGAGTCAGGTAATGTGTAGATTAAAAACCATATTCAATGTTAATAGTTAAAGTACGAGTCTTAATGACCACTGCAAAATTAACTAAGTCGTCTAACATATTCTTTTCATTCCCCTTTTCACTGCTTATGTCTTTCATTGACTATGGTACAGATCAACACTATGAACTAGTGACTTATTATTCATCATGGTAGGAAGGACAGAAACAAATGAAGGATTCTTCTTGTTATGAGGTTGCTAGGAAAAACACACTGTAAACTTGTACAGCAGTGCTTTGGATATTTAATGGAAACTATCCTTTATGGAGTACAATTCATGAGAATAGATTTTGATTTCTTTCTTTCTTTGGACAGTACTTGTACAGCCTAATCGATCTCTACCAAAATGAAAGAAAAAAAAAAGGAAGAAAGAAGGGATGGCAAAATAGTGCACAGCATGTTTTATGCACTCCAAAGGTAATTATTCACATGAGGTAAGGGCAACGCATTCAGAGTTAATAAAACACAGACACAACAACAGTGTAGAGGACATACTGCATTATACTGCATACAGAATCCCTGAGAGGGGTTTATCATGCATAAGGTTGGCCAGAATGGGATGCTGATTTGGGCCAAAGTCAGTTAGTGAAAGTGAAGAAAAAAGGTATCACTTTGTATTAAGCTGACTGATTTCTCAAAGACTATCCAAAGCAAAGTGGATATTGATTTATTGGAATGTAGCTGTCATTATGTAACAGCATTTATAAAAAATGTTGAAAATTTCTGAATAGATCAAGAACTTGTATGAGAGAAGAGAGAGTTCCATAGCAGGAACTATCACTGAGACGTCTAAGGATTGTAGAGAAACAAATAAAAGGAAAGTGCTAGGACAGGAGCTAGAATCACAGCTCCCCAATAAAGAGACCAAAGGGAAGAAAAGGAAAAAGGATTCTAAGTACCTCAAAAAGTGTAAGTTGCAAAACATTATTGGTCATGATAAAACAATAAGGAATGAGTCTGTGGATGTTTTTTCGTTGCTAGCCACAGTAAACATAGGAGTAGTATCTCTTTCAGATTGTATAATGAGGCTGACAATTATATTAATAAAATAGGTGGCAATCTGGAGGGTGGAGACACATTAATATGTAAAGAGTTCCATACTTGCTTGTATCTAAAAGTCACTATAATAAATGAGACTCACTCAGTTATTGAAGGTCTGGGGGTATCAGACCAGGATCAGGATTATATGGGCCCTGTATTAGAGACAAATTGGACTGTAGACAGCTTTCTTTTATGTGCCAAGAATGTATCTAAAAGGATTTCAAATAAAAAAAGTACTAAAACAGACAATGTAGGTAAGCCTCCTATAGTTATTACTGGCAAAGGGGGTATCGGGACAACAAATGTAAATGAAAGAAACACTGAAGTTTTATTCTTGGTTGATTTTTTTATAAGGCCTTTAGTAAAGGAGCTTTCCAAATTGGATAAGGCTTCTCATACCATTTCTGTTTTACCTGGGTTAAGACTACTTTAAACACTCAGCATGATAGCAAAATTAAGCTTGGTCAAGTCAAAGTATGACTTGTATGTACTACATGTTGAATTCAATGTTTTAAGGTTTACACATCTAAAATATATATCAAATACTACTTGTTGGATATAATAGAGGCGTTGGAAGCAAATGCTGAGTGAGATCCTTTCTTCACCCTCTGTGAATGTGTACAGAAGCTCACATGTTAAATAACTAGAAAAGGGGACTGTCTGTAGTGTACAATATTCACTTAATTAAATACTGGGAAGAAAGCTTTTTGTGATAAGACGCTATTTCCATGGGGTAACACTCATCTGAATGAGCATAGATAAAGTTTTATGGCCAGTAGAATTACTTCACAGCTGGAAAATTTTATGGAAAACAAAAAGGTATGAAGTACAAGGCAATTTGTAAAAAATCTAGGGAAGCTGGAAACCTGGGAAATAAATTTGAAGAACTGTCAGCATTAATTGCTAAGTATCAGTACAAAATCATTGCTGTCATTGAGTCCTAGAATTCTTCATGTTATTTGTTATGGAACTTTGGTAAGTACGGATGCATGATCTTAGGTAAGGTGGTGTACTTTGGATACACAAATCTATACCGTCTTGTCTCATCAAGACTGAGCAGGCATACAATACTTTGTTCAAATTCTTCATGGTACTTCTACAAACTTTTATGTAGTTCTTACATATTGCTCCACAAGTATGGACAGTAGTTTCTACTGGCAATATCTAAAGAATCTGGACAACTATCTAGATAAAAAAGAGTGAAATATTAATTACTGAGGATTTTAACTACTCCAGAATTGATTAGAATATACTAGGTGGCATTTCATATATTAACAAGGAATTTATTAATATTTTGCATTTTCATGGGATGATCCAACTAGTTAAATGTAATACTTGAGGAAATAGCACCGTTGATCTTATCACCAATGTACCCAAAAGGTAACTTATTTAAAGTGACTTTCTTCGCTGGGTACATCTGACCACTGTTCTGTATCTTTTGTACTAGACAAAGTGACCCATTCTATATTAAAATCACTAAAGTATGAATGGAATAAAGGTGCCTTAGAAAATTTACCTTTGCATATAATGAAGCTTGATTGGTCATCCTGGCCACAGAGTTTAGGCAGTTGCCACGGATATTAATTCTTAATTCTATTTTGATTGCTCTAATTATTTTCTTTCTTTTTATCCTCTTTTCTTTCCTCCTTTTAATAACACTCATATTATAGTACATATATATTCTGGTTCTTGCAAATATTTCTGTATATGATTTATCCTGCTTTTATTGTGACTGATTTCTTGAAACTAGTGTACAAATGTATATTATAGTCAATTCCATTGTATATAGCACTTCTTGTCAATATACCTATTGTAGTTTTATTTTTTGATTCTTGACTGACTGTAATTGTATTTGGAGCTTTTTCTCCTTGGGTCTCCACTGAAAATGGGCCCCTTGGCTCCATTGGACCAACCCGGTTAACAAATGACAATAAATAAATTCAATAAAATATTACATTACTGAACAATATCTATAGGCTTGTGTTTTCTCTTCAGTGAGAAGAGACAATAACAACTCATCATTTCCTTACTGGTGGAATAAGTTCTTAATAAAATAATTTAAGAAAAAGGAGATTTTATAAAATATTTATGAAATTTCCAACTGATATCAATAGCAAGATACTAGGACTTAAATAAAATTAATGGTATCAAGGTTCTTTATGAAAGCAAGTTGATCTAAAATTGCAAGAACAAAGAAGAATTTTATAGATATATAAATAACTCAGGGAAGAGAGACAGTTTGGCATTTACATTATTAATTGATAATGAAGCCACTAGAGATGTTAATAGGATAGGTAATGAATTTAATCTTTTTTTACACTAACATTGGCTTGACTACCATGGGTGACTGACAATGCAATTTAGTGACAGGTTCTTGTTCAAATTTTTCTGAATCAGTTATACTAGCTGCCTTTTCAAAGATACAACAACCATTGACCTGGACCTGATTCCAGTCAATCTGTTACTAACTATGAAGACCATACTTATACCTAGATTAACTTTAATATTTACTAAACTCTTGGAAAGGGGTAAGGTCCCTAAGTCACGTAAACTATCATGTATCTCCTATGTATAAGAAAGTAAAGAGAGATCAGTTGCAAAACTACAGGCCAATTAGTTTAACTTCATTAACTGGAAAGTGTTTTGAGAGATGCTCATTAGACCATGAGACTAATTCGAAGAATAGTATAGATACACTATATAAAGATCAGTATGGTTTCACTAAAGGAAAATCAACACTGAGCAACTTAGTTTAATTTTTATGACTGTAACAGAAGCTCTTTATCTGTGTTTGTCTCCTGCTACAATTCTTTGGACTTTTCCAAGGCTTTTGATAGCCTACCACATGTGGTTATTATGAAGTATTTAAATAAACAGGACATGCTGGAGGGATAGATTCCTGTCCCAGAGACTTCCAATACTCTGGAACAGGCTACCATCTATGTCAAGCAAAGTTCTTCATTAGCACTCTTCAAGAAAAATCTTGATGAGTGGATGGGAAATAGGAAATACACCCCGGGGATCATGTCTGTGTCTCTGCTCGGCAGTGGCACAGGAAAATAACTTTCTTGGGTGACATAAGCCAGGGAACCTTGTTGGCTAGGCTTACGTAGGCCCTTGGGCCGATAGCCTAGTACCTACCTATGAACCTATGAACCTATAATTATAAAATAAACAGTTACATTACAAAAAGGATTGGAAATTGGTTGCTGGATAGAAAGCAGAGTATCAAGATTCAAGTGTTCACTTATCTAATTGTAAAGGCTGGCATTTCTCGGGGATCTGTATTAGGCCCTGCCTTGTTCAATCTGGTATTATCAACATTTTCTAAGAACAAATAATACTGTGTATCAAAGTACATAGATGAATAAAATGAATATCTAAAATTAGTTAGTGACTGGGCAAAAGACATAAGATTATCATTTAGTACAGACAAGTGCAAAGTTATGTATTTTTCAAATAGAATCATTAAACAACTAGTTTACTTGTGGGCTTCTCAACTGGAGGAAGTCAAGGAATACAAATATTTAGGAATGCTGATTACTTCAAATTATTATATTAGATTTCATTCTGAGCTCATAGTAGCCAGAGTTACTAAACATATGTGCTATTTGTTATGAAAACTGTCTACAAGGGATGAAACTGTATTAACACTAGTTTGCAAAACCTATATCATACCTCTTGCAGATTATAATAATTTATTTTGTGCCTGTACAAGATGACAGCTGAGAAGGCTGAAGAATGTTCAGAGGAAATTTACAAAAAAAAAAGCTGAAGAACATGGGATAGGGATCATCATGTGTGGTATTAAAATTATTTAGTGTCTGTTATAGGTATAGTCGAGCTAAATTAATATTAGCATAGACAGTTTTTATGATCCAGTTCTGCAAATCAAGTTCAATTTAGAGAGTAATACCTGTGTTATAATGCATAAGCATAACAATATTCAGTTTATAATGAAAATGGGCAAAATGAGCAATTAGGTCTCAATATATTTCTATTAGAATTAAAAGAAAACTATGTAAGGACATCCCACTTAATGTTAAGCAATTTAGGAGCTTGGAAACTTTTAAGAAAAATTTAGATACATGGGCTGGTAGAAAGGTCTACATACTATATTTGGAGGAATTAGCATTTCTTGACAGCTGGTCAGTCTAAAATGCTTTCTTTGAACTCCTGAACTTATGAACTTATTTTATATATTAGTACTATATGACACATGAAAGCAAGAAGTATGCGAAATAAAGCAAGAACAATTTTTTCAGAGCCATAGTTTAGTAAGGAGTACAGCGGTAGTGCTGCATTAGAGTGTAATGGAGGGATAAGATGATAGTGACCAAAATTATAGGTGGCCTGAGACACAATGCGTCATATACAGTGGACTACATTATTCATTCATCCAGTCATTCATTCATTCATTCATTCATTCATTCATTCATTCATTCATTCATTCATTCTTTCTTTCTTGCTCCAAAAGGAAAATAGAATAGAGCAGTTGTAAAAAATGCAACTTGATTGGAAACTTAAATGAATTAAATACTTATATGTATCTACAGAATTTTACAGTGGAACAAACAATGTATTTGTCCCATGGTACACAATATAGAAAACCGAGACGTACTATTGCAGAGAAAAAGGATAATAACCTTACTTCCATAACGGGTTTCAGAAACGCTCACACTTATTTTTTAGCAAAGAACTAGGATTATAGTAATGATCAGTAACCTAGTCAGAGTTGCACACCATCCATATAGAAGATGAAAGAGTTCAAGTATATAGTTCCAGCTTTACAAACTGGTACAATAATTGTTATGTTGCATTGTCTCCTTGTCTTTTTATTAAGCTTGCAAAATAGTTATAGAAGCTTTTCAACAAATGACTGCTCCTATATTGTATATTAGCACCCTTGAAGATTGTGGAGCTGACACTATAGTCTGATTGGTTTACCCACAAAGATGACTGCATTGAATGAAAATGGAGGTGATATATTGCTGGATGCTTGTTTTAAGAATTATGTTGATAGCAAACTTGATGAAGTGATTGCATCAGAGTAGGTCTCTTAACTTTTTTATTAGGGTGATTAGCATACAACATGGGTTTCAATATAGATTTCTTGCTCTTGAGCATGTTATTTACTTGTGCATCACTATTAGTTGTTTGCAGAAAGGTAAAACACCTTGACCCTATTTAGTTTACCTTTGCAATAGCAGGTTAGTGTTCAAAGCAAATAGTAAATGATTTTGGTCAGTCTATATTTAAATCCTAAAAGAAATTATGTCTAATTCTGTATACTGTTGGCACTAATACATGCTTCCACTCCTCCCCTAAAAATCTGGGACGATTGTTTAACTTTTAAAACAATAAGTCTTAAATAAGCTAGATTCTATTAATGACATTTGTAATTCTTGACCATTTATTTGCATTTTATGTAGCAATAAACACATCATTTTTAAGAAAGTTCAAGTATAAGGTCACTTCTGAAAACCAGATAATGTTTTTCAGTATATCATATCAAGGTAATGCAGCATGGTATATAATAATAATTAAGCATTCAATATACATATGGACAGGCACAGTCAGACACACACACACACACACACACACGCACACACGCACACACGCGCACACACGCACACACACACACACACACACACACACATACACACACACACACACACACACACACACACACACACACACACACACACACACACACACACACACACACGCAGTAGTCTTTCTTCTAAATATGACAAGGATTGAGTACTAGATGTATCTTTTATAAATATATTACATATTAATATAATGTGTTAATGTATCTATTCTTTTGGTTACTTAATAAGGGATGTGGATGTATATGTGATAGTTTGTAACAATTTGTGGATTAACAGAGTACTATTATAAGGAATACATTTTCAACATGCATTGTAGATGCATGGATGCATGAGTATTAAAAAGAAAGAAACAAAATACATTTAATTGATGTATGAAGAATTACTACAAACTTAAGGTGCTGATAAGTGATAATGCATTACACAATTTCATATAAAATCTATATGTAGTACTCCTCTACCTTTTAGATTTCATCATACTCCTCAAAGATGTCATCAATAAAGACATTGTCATTAAGAAAATGAGAAAACATTCAACACCTCCATTTGTGATAAAGTTTGCAAATTTTTGTTTTAGTTTGTTGTAAAGCTTCATCTTAGCTTATTTAGAAGGATAAATGAATTAGTATATTCCTAGACAGACTATGAATTATTTGATTCCTCCTGAGATTCAAAAAAATTTATACCAGAAATAAATCATCATTAGTAATGGTAGTAGCCATTTCTGATTCAAAAGTACCCCTACCACTTAACTCAAAGTGGTGTAGGACAGTGGTGGGCTGTCTCTCTGGGCTACCACAAATGTAAATGAAGTATTCCTAGGGAGAGACGTATGTTAACCAGTCATGTGCTATTCCCCTGTAAATGCCTATGGTAAGTGATTTACTCAGCTGATAAATTCATAGAACTACACAATACATTAAAATTAAAAGGTTTAATTGATATGAAGATGAGAAATCTTTAATTAATACATATTATTCTTTTGCTTTTGCTACATAAACAGATATTGATAGCTTACAGATATTAAAAAGTTTCTGTTTTAGAACTGAATATTTCCAAAACATTATTGTCCTTCATCTAGTCATAATACACTTATGTTTAAATGATAATTCCTTTAAAAATAGATTACTAATAGAAACCTTTCATACATTATAAAATTTAAAAAAACAGTGGTTTTGCACTGAAATTGATGAATTTCTTTTAATAAATGGTAATGAGATTGAGGTAAACAATCTGTGGGACACATTAATATCATAGTTATGTGGTAAGATTTCAAATTGGTATAGAAATAAATTATAATAAAGGGAGAGCTGAATGACAAAAAAATCAAGAAACATGAATGTTTATAACTGTAGACATTAAGCAGAAGAAAAGACATATTTTACATCAGTGAGTCTTTAAATAAAAGCCATTAACAAATATTAAAACAAAATTTCAATTACTTTAGAAAAAATACTTTCCTATTTATCTCCTGAAGGAGTGCATTAGTTAAATGGAAGATTAAATTTAAATTGTAAACTGAGTAAAGTAAAAGCATTAACATTTGTACAAAAGAAAAAAGAAAAGAAAAAAAAAACGTTATCAAGGTACTTTGCTTGCACTTAAAAATTAAGAAAACATTAATAAAAATGAGCTGAGCCTACATCATGTTGAATAAGAACTTTATATTGAAAATAATATAACAAAAAGGCTATGAACAGACATTAATAACACAATGAATAAGCCCATTGAAGTACAAGATGTTAAATATTATATTAAAGAAATGAAATGTAATAAAGCTCTATTAATACATGGACTTATATCTGAAATGCATACTATCTTCCACTTACAGGTATATTTTTATTATATTAAGTTTATAGTAAAGTACAGACAATAAAATAGTACTTCTTTCTTTGAGTTAAGATGGGATACAAATCCAGATGACTGTTCATGATATAGATTAAATTCATTGTTAAATATTGATTACATCAATATATCACGTTTAACTGACAGGGTAAAATATCATACAATTTCTAATATAAGATCAAGAAGGATTTTAATAAAGAGACAGGTACAAGATTCAAACAATCATGTCATCAACTGAGTATACTGGCTATGATAGTGAACAATTTGTAATGATTAATCTTGAAATAGAGCAATCATTCAGTACCTTAAACTGGTCATATTTGTTAAAATTCCTGAAGAACTCCCCTTATGGAAAACATTTATTAATCTAATTAAAATGTATTTTAATTTTAAAATGCATAGTAAGATACTACTATTTTGCCACAATGTATTGAAATGAAAAAGCATAAAACAAGGTTAGCCTATTCACCTTTACTGTTTGCAGTAACTTATCAAATACCTTACCAAATAAAATAAAATAAAATGGTAGAATAATATTGAGGGTACTGAAGCAAGTAAATGCATCTAAATAATATATCCTTGAATAGATATAAAACATTAGTAGCACAGCCAAATCATTGTTTAAAATAATTTCATAGAGTTTCACGTTGTAGATCTAACAAATGGAAAGTAGCACATTACTGGGCTTTAAAATGCTGTAAATTGTAGAAGCTGAACAAGAATAAAAATGCTAATTGATGTTAAATATGGCTATCCTTTGTATTTTATTGTAATAATTTTACAGTGTTATTATAAGAAATGAACTTCAAATGAGACAGTAAATAAAATATGCTTTGATAAATAATGTATATATATGAAACAGTTCTACAGTATGGAAAATAAAATTATTTGGTGGAAGGAAATTATTTGGAAGAGTTTGCTATTAGTTAACAGGAGAGGTAGTGCTGCTAGGTTGGGTCCCAGATATGCTGGGCATCAGTGCTGGATCCAGTGGAATGGTAACTGGATGATCCACTGGGGCTGGCCTACCTTGCTGTTCTGTGAAGCATTTAGTGATTTGGTACAGATATATGACATAGAGACATTTTGACAGCACATGGCCAAAAATAAAAAAAGAGAGATAAGGGTTGGGGTGAGAGAAAAAAATGAGATAAAATTAGTACTGCCAAACATGATGAAATACAACAAGAAAGTAGACCAATCATAAACTTTAGCTGTTTATTCAAAAAATCATAAACATTAAAGTAGTTGAGCGCTTTCATCCAAAGAAAGACTTTCTCAAAACTGCTAATTCAGTGTCATACAATGTTAAAAACATGTTACAACCAATCAGAAAACAGAAAAAGGAAAACAGCCAATAACAAATCAAAAGGTCAAATTTAACAATGAGCTAGACAATAATATACTAAGCAATTCATAACTCAAAAAAAAAATAGCTAGCTCAAGCACTTAAAAATTGTAATACAATTGAGTACCTTCATTTGTTATTTTACTAATCTGGTTAAAGGCTTTTTTGTTTTGGCAAACTGGAGTGTAACATCATGATGGTTATATAAGTTAGTATTTTTAATAAGGTCATCTATGTGGTTACAATCAAGAGTCAGCTAATGAGATGGTTTTATGATTTTCACTCGGATACTAAAAAAAGGAATGCTTTATGAAAACACTTTAAATATTTTTAACTCAGAAGCTAGACTCTCCGTAGCTCAATCTCTCCTCTTTCCCTCCCTTCTCTATGTAGCCCCTATTGTCACTTCCATTCACTTCACACACCTTTCCAAATTCCAACAAACTTGCCATAAAGTAGCCAGATTTGCCACTAACTGTCTACACAACTCATACCACTACCTGGCACTCAACTCTCTTAAGTGGCTAGAATTCCCCCAACTACTCCAAATGTCTCAGTTTCAAATCATACACTCTGTACTCTACAAGCCTACTTACTGACTCTCTCTCTCCTCCCTGGTATCCTATTATACCCCAAACCCTACTCTCTGTACATTGAATCAACAACTCCTTGACATTATTAAACCCAAAACATATTTTGGAAAACTACTTAACAAATGCAGCATAGCCCAAGCATGGAACAAACTCCCCTCACATATAAAAACCATCTCCCACCCTAAGAATTTCAAAAAAGAGCTTAGACTACATTTACTTAGCATAAAGTCTTGCTGCTGTTATGACCCTACCTAACCCATTACACCTCCTCACCCCCCCCCCAAGCCAGGAACCACATAGTTAGGTAATTACAATGACATAAATGTATCTCATATCTAGCAATATTTTCACTTTTGTTTTTGAGATATGTTTAGTTTCTATTTTACCTATCTACCACAAGGGAAAAAACATTGCTGATATTACAACTAATATCATTCTATGTTCACATTTTGTTTCTGAACATTTTAATTATTTGTAATTGCATTACTACTGCTTTTTGAATTGTGTTGTGATTAATAGTTAACTATGTTAAAATTTGTTCGTGTTTCTGTAAAAGTTCAGGAGCTTTTCTCCTTGGGGTCTCCACTGAAAATGGGCCTCTTGCTCAGTTAGACCAACCCGGTTAACAAATATCAAATAAATAAATAAAATAATAAAATAAAATAAATTTAAGAATGTATTTTTTTAATAAAACTATAAAATAACAAATGAAGGTACTCAGTGGTTTTACAATTTTTTAATGTTTGAGCTAGCTATTTTTTTGAGTTATGAAGTGGTTTGTATATTATTGGCTAGCTCATTGTTAAGTTTGACTTTTTGGTTTGTTATTGGTTGTTTTCCTTTTTCTGTTTTCTGACTGGGTGTAAATATGTTTTTAAAGTTGGATGTCACTGAATTAGCAGTTTTGAAAACATCCTTCTTAGGACGAAAGTGCACAACTGCTATAATGTTTATGACTTTTTAAATAAATGAATGCAGTTCATTTTTGGGCTAATCTCTTGTTGTATTTCATCATGATCTGAGGTGTTTTTTGAATATTGTTGCATTTTCACCTCTAAGTATTCCTTGGAGTATTTTGGTTATAAAATTAGTACCATCATATGTGACATAGACTGCATTAACACATTTATGCAGCTATTTTATCTGAAATATTACAATTAAGTATACATCCTTGGAACTACACACTATAACTACATATTTCTGAAAGTAATCTTTAAAATGTGCATATATTGCACATATGCTTGGTCCAGTTATACAGATTACAGTTAACGGCAGGTCATTTAAGCTATTTGTATAGAGGTTAATTTAATGTAATATTACTGAAGAAATCCAGTATTGTATGGTTGTTACTTTTAGCATTTAAACCCACAACCCATGACTACAGTCTTGTATTTGACTTCTAAAGTTGGTTTGTGCTACAGACTAATGCATGCATACTTCCTTTTACAGTTAGGATATGCATACTCAATTTGCTACAATTGTATAAAAACCCAAAAATCTAACTTTAACTTTTAAAGCTACAATACTTCTCTTGTGCTGTATATATACCACTTGCTTCCCTCAATCTGTCCATTTGATCAGACTGAGCATGCCTATTGAAGTCTATTTTGACATTAGCTATAGAAAGAACAAAAAAGATCAGAAGAGCATTTTGCATACCAGTCTTGCCTATATTTAGCTTTCTTTGTATTTCAAATGTTGTATATTATCATAAAGCTGTGGGATGTCTGCATTTTGAAATTCATTCAACTGCTGGTTGAGGGTATCCCTTTTGTGCATCTGTAGGTCATTAAAAAGATGCATACACTATTCTCCAGTCTGTGGGATGCCAGTAGTACTGGATACAGCCTGATACAAATGACTCCAAGCATCAGACTTGTACTGGGAGCCATAATAGTCCATGTGCAGAAGCCCTTGGCTGTGGTGCTTTACCAGGAGTCCAGTAAATATCCTGGACTCCTGGACACCCCATCTCTGTGCCCTAAACTGGGCAGCTTCCCCTCTAACTCCAGACATGTCTAACACCCAAACTAGAGCAATGACAACTAATGCTTTCCTGCCACTTCCTGTTATTTCATTTATTGGTAGTGTACAAACCCCAGCAATGATGCCAACCACATTTGTACAATCTTAAGCAGAGAGTGGCATAAAGCAGGGGGGAAAGAAATATTTTAAATTGGAAGGTTAATCTGATACTTGACCTTAGATTGAGGGGCATTTGCTGTTGTAGCTCGGAAATATATACTGAAAATTGGAAGGTTACTGTTAGTTGAGTTAAGTTTGCAGACATGTACTGCGGAGTGTAGACGTCATGGCCGGACACATTTGTTTTTGGCTTTATACACTGGTAAACTTGATTTTTAAAGTGTGGGATTCAAACCTAGGCACAAGGGACAACATTTTTTCTTCTACAGTGGTGATTTTCCATCTTTGCCACAGAAGAAGTGTTGCTCACACATCATCAGTAATCATTCATAAATACAGGTGACAGTTTGAGGTCTTACACATGTATGTGTGTGTCCTGACAAAGTTTTTCTATAGAGATCTAGTTGTGTTATGTATTTTTGTTAATTATGAAGGCCGTCCAAGTCCATATAGCAGAATCATACTTACAGAAACATAGTACACAGTATGCCCTCAGTCATACAAGTGAAAACACAATAAGGGTGCCTTATCCTTCATACATATAATTCATATCAGCTCCACTATCTAAAGTGTTATAAGTGAGAGTGAATATAATGGGAAATGGAATGACAGTAAAACATTGTGGAATATCTTCTATTTGAACCCATGACCATGTGTATGGCAGCTCTACACTTACACTTGTTGCTACAAGAATGTTGAAATAACACTTCTATATTTTTCAGTTCATTGCTATAAACTGCACCATCACAACAGTAATAACAGTTTGCACACCCTGTACTAGAATGCAGGACCATCTGTATTCCAGCTCTACACATATACCAGTTCCCACAGAACTGACATGACAGTTCCATAATTTCCTACTCATTCTTAAGTTCTCTGTGTTAACTGCAATGCAATGCCAATTAATGTGTTTGCATGGTACCCAATATAATTAATTGAATGTATCCATTTTCAGTGACTGACTGTCTTTATCTTGTTGGTAGGTGAATGTATCCATTTTCAGTGATTGACTGTCTTTATCCTGTCGGTAGGTGTTTGATGGCTGTAGGTGTTGGGGAATATTGCTAACTACCCCACAATACCTTACAGCTGCATTGCAATATAGAAAGGAAAATTGCAACACTGTATCCTTTTTGACCTTTATACTTTTACAGATGCCCTGTCTGCAGCTGTTCCATCTGCTTCATGTGGGCCACTAATCTGAGTTTGCGCACTGCTAAGCATCATGCAAACAAGATCAGCACAAGCAAATCTGGCATTCATTTCCTCCATTTACATTGTTTGCAAAAAGCAGGCCAGCAGATCAACACTAGCAAAAAAAAAAAAAGAAAGAAAAGAAAACAAACAAAAAAATAAATAAATAAGGAAAAAGTAGTAGAAATGAAGATGAAATAAAAAAATAAAGCTATGAAATAAGTACTTTAAAATGTTTGTTAGTGCACATGAATTATTTCTACATAGGTCTGGATTTCAACTTTAACTCCAATGAATCTACAAAGCACAGTAAGGGTGCCTTATCCCTTTCTGCCAGACAAACAACTTCACAGCAGAGAACTAAAAACATTCTGCATACAACCGATTGTAACATGATCCACAGTACAAAGAAACCACAAAACAGTTATTTGTACATGTATTCATTTTGGATCTACACTGAATGATCACAAATCCATTTATGACTATTTCTTGCAAAAATGCATCTTTGTCTCATCTCTCTGTGTTTGTTGCTCACTCTTTTCTTATATGACCAGTAATATGAGACATGTAGTTTGTAAAGTGTTCTATATCATTGTCCTTAAAATGTGTGTAGATATTAAATGACAATGATATGCAGTTGTCAGCAAATGAAGGGGAGGTTGGATGTTAATGAACAGATCCCGTGAATTGTGTGCTGTTATCTTACATTTTCAACCTTGATAAAATTACTTCTACAATTTGTAAGTCTAACTTGACACACCCGCTGGAGGTAGGACAGTCTGCATTGCTGTTGTGTTTTCCTTCCAATAATCATTCACAGTTGCAATCCATGAGCAACAAACACTAAGGGATTGCCTGCACTATGTTTACATTAGATACACAGAGCCAAGTATTTAGGATTCAGCAATTTTAATGAGTTCGTACTTCATTTATTTGCATCTTCACCATGATAGCCCTGAATCTGCACCATAAAAAGACAACTGTGTAGCTAGGGAACCTGAAGGTGAGGAGATTTGTTAATGTGGAGCACACAGAAGAGGCTATTACTTTGGGATTGATCTGCACAGAGGACTACTGAACTTGAGAAGATATGCTTGCATTTTTCAGCTATATACTGCATATGCTGAAATATCATTATGAAAAGTCTGTATAATATATATATATATATATATATATATATATATATATATATATATATATATATATATATATATACACAGATTAATTAGCAAATGCTACTTTTATCTGTGTGCATTACTTAGAAGTGTGCTGATGGCATTGGTATGTTTGTCAGGGTATTTCACGGGTATACATGATTGGCAATAGCTTAAATTGGAATGTTCTATGCTAAATTTGTGGATATGTTTCAGGGACAGTTCATTTGATAGTACTTTTAGCATTTCACTGATGTTTTTAGCAAATTGTGTCACTTGCTTGTTCTTTTGGGGATGGGGAGCAAAATTGCATTTATGTTTTGGCACAAACAAAACTATGTTGATATTGCTGCTCTCCTTGTTTTGCATCAGCCTTGCTTTGCATGTGAATATAATATGTTACAACCACACAATTCCTGTTGTTCATATTTTAAATATCTAAACTGTTTTATGTTTCTCTAGTGGGTAACAATGAAATGCTACCTTTTCTGTCTTATTTGGAAACAGGATTTTTTTAGTTATGTGATACTTATGTGCATTATACTTCTCTTATGTTGTAGATCACCTAAGCCTATGGCACTCAGGCATCTCAAGTTCTGAAAACATCCCTTCAATGACCCTGAGAATCAGGTCATTATGGAAGCTTTTAGGTAACGTGGTGTCTTTCTGCTTGAGAGGGGACTTGGGGCTATGTCAGGAAAAATGCAAATTTGGCAGCAAATAGCTGCAGGTGTGAATGCAGTAGGTGGCCAGAAAGATATACGATCATGTGTGCCATGGAGCTACTGATATAATCTCATCTGCACAGAGGAGAGCAGCTGCAGTGGCCCGTGATCAGATGGGTATCAGGGGGGCTTACTACATAGCCACCACTAACAGCAAATGAAGAGTTCCTGTCCACTGTCAGGGTTCCAGACAGCTCACAGGAAAATGCAGAACAGCATGCCCTTGATATTGGTGCTACTGTTTCAGGAACAGCAAGTATTTCCCAAGAAGATCTTCCAGGTAGGCCTATGTATCTCAATTGTTAAATACCTTTGTATGGTAAAATATTTACAGCAATACATTAGTTCTTTTTAACAAGAAATTGGTTGGGGGGATTCTAGATTACTACAGTTAACACATTCTGATTGATTAAACATGGGATTAGGTTGGACTTGTCATCCAAGTTCTTTCTGCAAGTATAGTTAATGGACATATAAAGAGAAAAAAAGTTTTACCCCCTCTGTTACTGTTAATTGTGATGATGTTATCCTTACTTTTTGCTTAACATCTTCCAGGACCATACAGCATAGGGAGCCTACAATCATCTGTACATGGTAAGCCAAACATTTTTGTGTCAGTCCTGATGAGCAGTTCAAAGAAATATTTAGCATGTGATGTTGGTGTCAGGGCTGTTGTGTGTATTACTGTACTGTTTTTAATAGTGGCATTACTGTTAGTTTGTTAGCATATACTGGACTATAGTAGTGTAAGTATTATTTTTTTCCATTGTTTGTTGCCTATTATCAGAGGTGATTCTGACAGTGGAAGTCTAGGACTTCTACCACCTGATGTCAGAGTATCAGCAGACTCTGATGATGATGGTGGTCAAACAGAGGCACAGTCGGGGGGTGCAGAAGTTGAATCAACCATTGCATGTAATTCCATCGGACACAGCCAGTAGGCCTTCACCTACCTATTCCAGTGAGTCCTCAGATACTGGACAGGTGGAGGGTGAGACGCTCAGTCAGGGAAGTGTGGTTACTGTGGCTTCAGTGCCTGTTGACTCTGGCCATAGCCAAAGTGTGGGAGAGGTGCCATGCAGGAGGGTTGTTATGGGTGCTCAGAGTAGGTCTGCTGTCCATCCTCCACCTGATCCAGATGTGTCTTCCTGTGCCACTCAATATATATTTAGAGTTGTCATGGAGGCACAGGCATTTTCCCATAGGTTCTCCAGAGAAATGCTTAGGGTTGTAGATGTGGCACAGGCTGACATGCGTGACTGCCTCCACCATGTTGCCAATTCAATGGATCAGATGAATGACATGCTGGAACTGTGGTGTCTGTGATGCAACATCTGCTGGCAGGGGAATGGCATCATCATTGGTGTAGGTCAGCCACATCATTTGCTGTTAGTGTGGTCATGCCCAATCATGCTCCCATAGTGGCACTGCTTTCACTGTTCCCTCAGTGGTTGAGCTGTCCATACCCAGATGTAGCAGTTCATGGGATTGTGGTCGTGGTTATCTTTTTGAGGTGAGCTCATCTAGCAGACATCAGTGATGTTCAGGTAGTAGCAATGCATCTCACCATGGGCTTGGACAAGCCAGTGCAACTCCTGGCAGAGCCAGTTATCGTGGTCGGTTACAACAATGATGAACTGGCACCTCTACCATGTATGGCTAACTGTTGTCCAACATACCAAGACATGGAGCTAGTTCAGTGCTTGGCTGTGTTCCTGCAGACACTCATACACCAAAATCACCTGGAGGACCCACACAGATACACATACAACAGCTACATGGTTCAGCCGTGAAGCTTAAACCTCATTTTGTCTCATTGGCCATTTGTTACTTTATCCAAATGTCTGCCTGCTTCTCTTTCTTACTCACACACTCATCGACCTTTTTTATCAGCCTAGATTTCCTACCCCCCAGCACCCTGTGCAAGTGATGATAACTGTGCCATATCCCTGTTTGCTATATATGACATTTGTGTCTGATGCTCAAGATGCCTAGCTAACCTCGTGCTTTTTATATCTGCATTTGTGATGTTGAATTGGTAAATGTACCTTTGTCTTATATTGGTCCCCAAAAAGTACACAGTTAATAGCATCAAATATTTTTGCATCAGTATTATTAATGATTTTGTGAGGGTTGCAAAGTCTGCAACTGAAATGTGTCTCATTCATTTCTAACTTCTCTCTTAAATTATTTTCCAGTGCAAAAGTATGGTGCTAAACTGAGGACATTTGGTGACTATCAGTACTTTTGAGAAATTTGACTGTGAGAATCTTTTATGCCTGAGTCCAACAACTTGATAATGGACACATATAAGTCACATAACTCTCTGCTGTCACATGTTAAAGTCTTTTCTGTACAAATCACCTACCTTTTACTTGCTTATTCTATCAAGTAACAACATGCACGGATATGCCATTCATTTGTATTATTACACAACGCACCTCAGGTTGAACACTTACCTTGTAAATCCAATTGCAACAGTTTTAGTTCAGGACTGACTCTGTCTGAAGCTAGCTGTACACAGCCATTACATGGGTAGGTAAAAGTTGTGCACATTGCCTGGCATTAGTTTTACTATATGCATGTGCATAGGAGGAAGGTGGTGAGTGAGTGTACTATGCATTGCCTCTTAGTCAATGTAAGGGCATATGGAGCATGTCTACATCTGACTACATGCAAAGCAGCTGTTGGTTCACTCCTGACTTCTCATTTGTGTGTGGCTGTGGTGACCTTGACATTGGTGGTAGGATGTATGCCCCTACCCCTTGATGATCCTGCTGAAGCTGTTTTCTCAGGATGATGTTTTGTAGCTTGGAACATACAGTGAATATTTCAGTACATGTACATGGATTCTACTGCAGAGCTCCCACAGATATATCTAGGCACCGGAACTGCAACTTCAGTAGCCCAGACACACACTGTATGACATTTCTGGTTTGAGCGTGTGCCTCTACAGTGCGTGTGTGTGCATTTCTGATGGGTGCTGTCTGCCACGGTTCCAGTGCATAACCTGCATCCTCCAGTAAATTACCCTGTAGGATATCCCTCCTAGTGAACATATGATTCAGTTGTGAGGTGTGCCAGATATGTGAGTCATGGTAACTGCCTGGGTTGCTAGCATACACATTCAAGATTACTCCCTTGGCATTACACATGACTTGGCATGTAATAGAGTGGAAGCTATTTCTATTTATGTAGAGCCTTCCCTGTTCCCTGGGTGGTGCCTTAATTTCTATTATGTGTACAATATATGGTGGTCGGTACTTCAGGGTAGTGTGCTACAGGGTAGAACTCCTGGATATTTCTGGCCCTGTACTAAGGAGTACAGGGAAAATATATGTGGGCACTGTCATTTTGGAGCACATAATTCAGGAATTGATGAAGGATACTGGATGCTGATGCCAGTGATACCCCTAGAATGCCCCCTGTGGGTCTCTTGAAAGGTACCTGTAGCTAAAATTCTAAGTGCTACACATATGTTTTTCTCCACTAGTATGGGTACCACTCTGTTTGCCCTGGCTGTGAATTGAGGATGCCGAGGTTGCAGAGTTCCTGTAGTATGTCTCTATCCACCCTGTAGAGCTCTACAATTTCCACATCATATAGATTGTGATAAGTTAAATGGGATCTGTAAATTCCTCTCCTTCTTGGCCTCCGTCTATTTGCAGTAGCAGCAGCATAGACTTCAGTCTGTTGCACATAGACATGAATTAAAGCAACATCAGCCCCTAACATTGTTTCTGTGTAGACTCTTTTTTATGACTGTATTCCAGTAGGTTTTGGAATTCGCAGGGAAAACCAGCACTGAGTCTCCATGGTTACTTTATAGCTTATTGAATAGCTCCTCCATCTTGGATTGGTTGATTAACATACAATTCAGCTGCTTATGCTGTAATTAGGGTGCCATGGTGTTTACCTTGTTTGCACAGCTCTACCCACCATGTAGAGCTGCTTAATAAATCTAAAACCACAGGGTTCAGTTGTGGGACCTCTCCTGTTTGGTATCTACTTCTCTGAAGTACAAGCTAACACAGAAGGTGTTTGACTAATGAAGTTCTCAGATGACTGCAAACTAGGAGCCATAGTAGAGTCCCCAAATGATGTGGACATCCTACAGAAGGGCCTCACTGAGACAGATGCCTGCTGTCAGAGCCATGGCCTCAAGCTCAATGCCAAAAATGCATTGTCATCCCCTTTGGTAAAAACTCTGTACCCATGAACTACCACATAGGCGGCAGTCTACTTAATGCCAAATGTGTGATGAGACCTTGGGACCCAGGTGGACAGAAGTCTCTGCTTTGATAATCACATCACCACACTAGTCAGGAAATCCTTGTACGTGGCACATCTCATCACAAAGGGGTTCTAATCCAGGAAAAAAAGAGGTCATTGTTCCCCTCTACTCGACACTTATTAGACCCATTATAGAGTACAACACCCCTTTTGGAATGTACCTCACAAGACATCTGGAGCAGCTGGAAAGGCCACAGAAGTGCCTCACAAGGAGGATTACTGGCCTTAAACAGATGCCCTACACTGACCATCTCAAAAATCTCCAGCTTTACTCCGTAGCATAGCACCTACTCTGAGGTGATCTCTGCCTAACATATAAAGCTATGTCAAACCCAGAGCTGTTGGACATGCTATACCTAAAGAAATCCCAATCTCTCTGAGCTACACACTCTAGGGACCTAAATCTTGTCACCACAATAAACAGGACATGCTGGATGGATAGATTCCTGTCCCAGAGACTTCCCATACTCTGGGACAAGCTACCCATCTATGTCAAGCAAAGTTCCTCATTAGCACTCTTCAAGAAAAATCTTGATGAGTGGATGGGAAGTAGTAAATACACCCCAGGGATCACTTCTGTGGCTCTGCTCAACAGTGGCACAGGAGAATATCTTTCTTGGGTGGAGTACGCCAGGGAACCTTGTTGGCTAGGCTTACTTAGGTTCTTGGGCCGATAGCTTAGTACCTACCTATGAACCTATGAACTTAAAACAGTGCACTACCATGTAGGTTTTATTGAATCTGGTGATAATGTTCATTGTTGTATGATAAGCTATTGGTATTTTGTTTATGATTTGTTTCTTCAACCAACAAGTATTTTAGAAAAAAATAAAATTGAAAGAAGAAAGATGGGAAATGGTGAAAGATGTGAAAGTGACACAATTTATGGTGTATGCCGATGACAACAGTGATTATTATAAAAACAGAGGCTAGGTGAAGTTTACTGACATTAGCAGAAAAGTTAAGGGATATTGGATTAAACTTAAGTATCAAAAAGAGACTGTAAAAGTAGCCGACTCCAAATCCAGCTCCAGACAAGTGACAAGTGCAGTACCTCAGGGTTCAGTCCTGGGACCACTCTTGTTTGGCATCTACTTCTATGAAGTACAGGCCAATACTAAGGGACTCAGGCTAACAAAGTTCAATGATGACTGCAAACTGGGAGCCATTATTGCATCCCCAAATGATGTGGATATTGTACAAAAGGGCCTTACAGAAATAGATGCCTGGTGCCAGAGCCATGGGCTCAAGCTTAATGCCAAGAAATGTATAGTTATCCTCTTTGGAAAAAAACATGTACCCATGAATTACCACATAGGTGGCAGTACACAAAACATCGAAAGTGTGATGAGAGACTTAGGGACACAGGTGGACAGTGGTCTCACTTTCGATAACCACATCGCCACAACAGTCAGGAAATCCTTCTATGTGGCACACCTCATCAGTAAGGGCTTTTCATCCAGAAAAGGAGGTTATTGTCCCACTGTACTCATCCCTCATTAGACCCATTATAGAGTATAATGCCCCATTTGGTATGTACCTCACAAGACATCTGCAACAGCTGGAAAGGCCACAGAAATACCTCACTAAAAGAATCACAGGCCTAAAGCAGATGCCATATGCTGACCATCTAAAAAAACTCCAGGTATACCCTGTGGCATATCGTCTACTCAGAGGCGATCTCTGCTTAACATACAAGGCCATGTCAAACCCTGAGCTGTTGGACATGCTCCACTTAAAGAAATCCCAATCCCTCAGAGCCACACACTCCAGGGATCTAAACCTTGTCATCACAATGAACAAAACATGCTGGAGGGATAGGTTCCTGACCCAGATTCTCCCCATACTCTGGAATAGACTGCCCATACATGTCAAGCAGAGCGCCTCCTTGGCCCTCTTCAAAAGGAGCCTTGATGATTGGATGTGAAATAGGAAATTCACCCCGGGGATCATGTCAGTCACCCTGCTAGACAGGGGTCCAGAGAAGTAAATATTGTGGGAAGAAATATCCAGGGAATTGTTATGGCTAGGCTTGTATAGGCCCTAGGGCCTATAGCCTAGTACCAACCTATGAACCTATGAACCTATGAATGTGGAAAAAGTAGGAGGAATTTATTTTACAAGGCAAGAGCTAAGTGAGCTGGGACTGTGATTTCAAAAGCAGAAGGTGAGCTAAAAGCAGTGGGAAGAGATTTTAGGAGAGACAAGGACTACCAAGTTACTTTAGACCACTTTTAATATATAATTTATGAAAAAAGTATACATGATATACAGATACATGAATGTTAATGAAGTTAGGTTATGGGGGGTAGGGGCATACACTCTTCCAGGATGTAAAAAGAAGGAGTCAGAAATAATAACTGGAATTATATTGGCATCAAAATTAAATCTGACAAAGAGATGGATATTATATTGTAAAAAAAGAATATGGATTAGGATTAATTAATGCAGTATTTTTACTTTGTTTTGGGGGGGTCATTAAATTAATATTGGATAGTAATGCATGTAGGACATGAAAAGACAACATATAGTAAGGAAATATTAATAAGAAAATATGAAGAATAATGATTAGGTATACAGTCAAGAAAAACATAAAATATGTAGCTAAAGGAAAGAAACAGGAGAATATATAAGTGAAATGAGACTGTAGATACTTAAAGTAAGGCTTGATGGAATGAAAATGGGAGAACAGTATGAAAATGTGATGGGAAAGTACTACCATGTCAGGCCATGGGAAATATGAATGTAGCAATAAAGCAATATATAAAAGAAAAGCAGAAAAGATTTGAAAAGGTGGAAGAGATAAATGATTTTTTGTGGAGATTAATGTTGAGGAATCTACTAGGGAATGGACAAATGAAATATAAACAAAGGGACTGAATGAATGAGTAGGATACGTGATTATAGATGACACAGGGTTATAGCAGCTCAGGAAGAAAAGGAAATAGGCAGAGATGAATAAGAATGTCAGCGTCACAAAAACTATTGAAAAGGTTCAGCTGAGCCAAGTATGGAAATAAAGTACATAAGGAAAGCTGTTGGTGGAATGCAGAAGTCTGGCGGTCATCAAAAGACAGAAGGAGTACAGGAACAAGTAGGAGATTGAAAACATGAGCCAAGCTAAGAAGGAATATTGGTTAACTAACAAAGATGCTAAGAAGGAAGTCACAATAGCAAAGAACAAGGCATCAGAGGCACTCTACCTGCTTCTGGAAGGTAACATTATATGGCACAAAATAACTCTATTAGGTTGCAAGGCAAGGACAGAAAAATAAAGTAGATAGTCATTAGACACTATTTATAAGAGACACGAGTGATAACCTGCACACCAGTCCAAAAAAATCAAAGCAGATTGAAAGAATGCTTTCAGCAACTTCTTAATGAAGAAAACCCTACAGAAGCTGTTCGTCCCAGCTACAACCTGGGATGAAAAAGGAAGTTGAGCCCAACCTAAAAGAAACCGGATAGCACTAAGGAAAATGAAGTCAGGGAAAGGAACAGACTCAGATGAGGTCATAGCAAATCTAATCAAGATGTTGGGTGAGTTAGGACAGAAATAGCTCCTGAAAGTACTTAGGAGAGAAATAGCTCCTGAGGGTATTCATAGTAGTATAGAAAGAAAGGCATATCCCAGATAATGGGAGAAAAAGCATTCCAGTGACAGTAGAGAGGTATCAAACTCCTGTCACACTGCATGAAAGTACTGGGAAGTGTGACTGATAACGAAATATGCACACTAGTAGAAAGCAAAATGGAAGATAAGCAATTCAGATTCAGATCAGGATGCAGCACAACTAATTCAGTGTTTGCGATGAACCTAGAGATGAGGAAAGAGTCTAACTAGGTATTTCTGGAATTGGAAAATTATCTTACTTTTACTTTATTTTTTTTACTGGATTTAGCTGAATGAGTTTAAACAAAACCTCCTTTTCATTGGAGGCCTGGGGAGAAAAGTTCCAATACGTTAAAAACATTTTCAAACAGACATTCAGTAACTGAATGAACATACATTAAGTAATATACTTAAGCAGTTGCACATACATTTGCTAATTAGATTGCTAGCATATGAAATAAAGACAACTATTGCAGTATAAAAGATACACATGCATTTAATAGGTATTGAACATTAAGCATTCAAATAGATGTGTTAGTGAGTTTGACAAATAGCTAACAGATCCTTTAATTAGTGCTTAGAAATAGAAAGAAATGAAAGTTAAGAAAAGGAACTTGGTAATAGAGAAAATATTAATAGAGTAGCTAAGTGGTGGTGTACTAAGGTTTAGACACAATTATAAATGGCTACCGTAAGGATTATACTGGAAGTATAGAGGAGGTGGCAATCAACATCTCAGAACTATGCATATGGTCAGAGATTCGGGTATTGATGCACACTGGTTGTGGGATATTGGATTTTGAGTGAAGATAAATGGTCTGAAGAAACGGCAAGCAGGAGATGTACAGAAGCAGATCCAGTGATTTGCTAAGTGACATTGTATTTGTGTTTTAAATGAGTTTCCATTCTGAATGGATTTCCGTGGCAGTGGGATGCAGTTCCATAGTTTAGGTACTCTGAATACATAGAGCCACCTTCAGTATTAGATTATTTAGTTATAGTGATTAGTGATTTTTCTCTAGAGCAGACACTTCTATTGGGGGGTTGTGTTGTTTTAAGTTGTTAAGGGCTGGGCAGTTTTCTGGCTTATAGAGGAATCTGTGTTTTGTAGCTAGCTGGGAAAAAAGCTAGGAGATATTATAGTTCTAACCAGTTCAATTCTTTGAGTGCTAGTCAGTGATGTGTTCATTGTTGTAGTGGTTATAGTTTATTTCAAATGGGGTTGTTTTTCTTGTAACATCTCTCAAGTTTGTACAATTGTGAGACTTGAAGATTATTGAAAATTGAGGTAGCATAGAGGAGAGAACATAGTAAAAAAGTAGATGCTATACTAGCTATCTCACTGAGGCAGGTTTTTATTCTGTATAATGTGTCTAGTTTTTGATGAGTATTTTTAACCGTGTGTGATACATGGTGGTCGAATTTCAACTGGGCATCTAAGATGACACCCAGTAATTTTGTGAGGTTTACTTGTTCTGTCATGGTGTCATTGACAGAGATAATAATGACTGGTGTTGCTTTGGCAGAGATGTGTTTTAGGATTAAGAGCGGTCATTTAATTTTTTAGGGTGTAGAAGTACTTGTGAATTATTTA